>NW_004525007.1:461471-471279 GCF_000260255.1 Octodon degus
CAGGGTATAGTAGTCTGGGCTGGAATTTGTTTTCATAGAGGACTTGAGTTACTCTGCTCCATGCTCTTCTTGCCTTCATGGTTTGTGAAGAGAAGTTGGCCGTAATTCTGATGGTATTTCCTTTGAATGTGATCTGCTTCTTTTCTCTAGCAGTTTTCAGTAGATTATTCTTGTGTTGAATTTCTGGGATCTTGACTCTTATATGTCTTGGTGGGTTTTTAATTGATTTGAGGTAACTTGGCGTTCTGTATGCTTCAGTTTCCTGAATATCAGATTGTTTCCTCATATTTGGGAATTTTTCTGCTATTACTTCTGCCCATATTTTTTTAATGTCATCTGTATTGACTCCTTTCTCATTGATGCCTATTAGTCTCACATTGTTCATCTTTGCATCATCTTGCAGGTGATGAATTATTTTTTCCTGCATCCTTTTTATTTTAAGAGATCCTTTCTTTCCTTTTCAGTAGCTGCACCAGCATCTTCAAGATCTGAAACTGTCTTCACTTTCACTTAAACGGTTTTACAAGCTTGTGATTGGGATTTTAATTTCCTCTATATCTCCTTGACTCTGCTTCATGCAATCTATTTCTTTCCTGCATTGCTTATTCAATGAATCCGTCATTTTTCTAATCTCTATTTTTTTTATCAATGTCTTCTTTAGAAGCAGTTATAAACTCTTTTACTGCTGTGTTTTTTTCAGATTGATTTTCCTCCCTATGTTTCTGTAGTTCCTTCTTTACTTCAGATGCTATGAATTCTGACAATTCTTTTTTTATTTCAGAAAAGAATTGTGCTCTGAGTTCCTCTATAAATTTCTGCTGTTGCCTATCTAATATCGGCCCTATTAATTCATGCATTTGAGCTGAGCTAGTGTCCTCTGCTCTTGTTCTGGGTTGGCATTGGTTTTCCTCCATATGTTTCTGCATTTGATTCTTTGCTGCAAATGTTATTAATTCAGGGATTTCTTTTTTTATTTCCAATCTGAGTTCCTGTATACCTTTCTGCAGCTGTTTTTTTATTTCAGAAGCCATTGATTCATTGCTTTCAGCTGTGTGATTCCCAATTTGTTCTGTGTTAGTGTTCTCTGCACTTGTTATGGGTGGGCTTGGGTTCTGAAGTTGCATTTTGTTCCTCCTCTCATTTTGTGTAGCACTGTCTTCTGACTTTTGTTGTAGATCTTCTTTGTAGTTATAACCTTCGCATGTACTGAAGTTCAGGTGCAGATCTTCAAAGTTTGGATTTATCCAGCCTTGCCTGGCTTTGGTCTGGCTGCTCTGCTCAGCTCCTTCCCTCTGCTGCCATTGAGGGTGAACTTGTTGTGCCCCTCTGACAAGATTTTCTGCTCCTGGACTAGGTGGGTGGTCCTATGTTAATCCCTACACTCTCTGTAGGGATTTCAGCTGCAGGCTTACACCCCAGGCCTGTATGCCAGGCCTGATCTGAGCCTGGAGGGGACAAGGTGGAGTTGGGGGGAGAAGCAGCTCTCCCACACACTCACTGGTCCTGGGCTAGGACTGGGTCTGGGGGTTCCAGGAACAGTGCAGAAATTCCTACTTGGTGGGTGGGGTAGGGCAGGTGCTGCAGAGTGGTTGGGGGCATCCCAAGGGGGTGGAAGAGGGTCTCGCCCACACTGCACCTGGGCTGGGACCAGTAGTAGGTCCTGCTGGTGCAGGGTAGTGGGAATCTCTCCCACACACTCACTGGACCTTTGCTAGGACTGGGTCTAGTTTTCTGATTTTAATACCACAGCATGAAAACATTTTTGTTCATTATTGAGTTCTTATAACAAACATTATTTGAAGCTTTTTGATAACCAACCTGTCAATAAAATATGTCCAGGCATCCCTCTGCAGCCTCCTCACTGCTGCCCTGAGAACCCTGCCCCCTATCCCTCAGCAGCACAGTGACAGCTCCCAGGAACCAGTTCCTAGCCTCATGAATTTGTTCTGTCCTCTCTACACTCATTATCTCCATCCTGCCTCGCATTCTTCTTTGGTCATACTTGCACTACTAATCATTATTTCTGGCTTTCTCTCTGCACCTACCAGGCTAGCCTTCCAGATAATTCCAGATTATTTTCTCAGAACTCCATTTTGATCAAATCGCCCCATTAGGGTCTGAACTCCTAAGACAATTCCAATCTCTCTTGCTCATTGTATTTCTCAACAAGAACAAATGTACACCCTGCTTCTGAGAAGCCCCACACCACAAGCCTCCCTATCTCCCCCTGGGAGTTTTTCCCTCCCATACAATGGAATGCCATAACATGAGGTTAGCCCTCTGAAATTTTGCTAACTCACTTTTGGGTTGGAGTCATACTATGTTATTTGATTGAATGAAAGCATGTACATGATAATGTTCAATGCTAGCATTTGGCAGATGTAGGATAATTACATAATCTTCACTGACTATTCATGTGAATGAAGAGAGCAGAAAAGTAGAATATGTATGTTAAGACTAAATGTTTGTTTTAAAAAAAAAACTTAAAGCTACATTTAAAAATCCAGGTAGGAGAGTTCTGAATCAACCAGCAAACCTAAGAACTGATGAGTTTTCATTTAAACTGTGAGAATATATTGGGATCCATTGCATTAGGTCTAGAGGACTGTAGAAAAACTGAAGGACCATATCACTCATCATGTCTGTCACCATCTTCAATGTACATTTGCTTTCCTCATATGTATACTTGTACAAAATTTTTAGACAATTATATTTAATAAGGTAGAAAATTACCAAACATTTTAAATAAATCTCCTCCTTCATGTCTGAAATCCACTGATGTGAAGTCCACAAATTCATAACAAATGTTGAAAAAGAGTTCTAGTATTTATAGAGTAACTGACTCCAAGTGCTGTTTCAAGGGAAATAACTGATTGGCCCAGAAGAACAAAGATGCAAACAATGTAAGTACCACCACCAGGGCATGCTTTCCTGGAAAACTTCTCACCCTTGCATCCAAACATTACTTCCACTTGGGAAAAATAGACTTATATGTAAAAAAGTGATTTTGGGGGGCTGGTAGTGATAGCATATACCTGTAGTCCCAGCATTTAGTAGGCTGAGGCAGGAGGACCACTGTGAGTTTGAGGCCAGCCTGGACTGCATACTGAGTTCAAAGTCAGCCTATTCTGCATACTGAGGTCCTGCCTCAAAAAGAAGTAATTTGTATCATTTTATATTAAAAACTTTAAATGTTTCTTTAATAGGAGGATATGATTACTAAAAGAAGAGCTGAGCTTATTTTAGAGAGAGAGAAAAAAAAGAAAGAGATGGTAAGTAAATAAACTTGGTTAAAAAAGCAAAACACTTTATGATCTCAACAGTATAAAATAAAAAGATGCATCTACTTCAGATTTATATAAGATTAGTGAAATCATGCATTGTTTTTATTTTCTTTATTCTTTTTGATATACCACAGCTGTTATACTGACTTTTTACTATATTTATCATCAGAAAAAATAAACTTTCCCTACAGATAAGCCCCACTTAATTCATTTAAATAATACAGTACAAAATATAGCAGTACACAGGAAAGAGACTTTTTGAGATTTTCACTTTTGCTTTTCACACTTTCAGCTAGTGCTGCTGGGAGTGGACTAGAGAGAACACATAGAGTTAAGCTGGAGCTGGACTGTTGATTGTCTTAGGGTGAGGATTGGGGGCAGATACAAACTGTTGCCACAGACACCTAGGTAGGATGCTCAGTGTAGCTCCTTTTCCCTGCCTGCTACTGTCTTTTAAAGATAAGTCTTGAGGATTATGGGGTTCTGTTTATTGAAAGAGCAGCTATTTCAAATATAAGGAAAAAGAAAAAGTAGTAAGAGGACTTAACGGTTCCAAAATCACCCCCCCCCCAAAAAAAAGAAGCCAAAACTGAGAAACTGTGTCCTATAGCTAAGCTCCTTTTGGAGAGAAAAGCATTTGGGCTCCCAACCTCCTCCTGCACCCCACAAGCCCAAACCCAAGCTCCAGGTGCCTAGTAAAGAAACAAGATCATCTAGGAATATTAAGGAAGAGAAAATGAAAAGGCAAGCAATGGAGAAGGGCTGGAAAAGAGAGAATGTTGAACATTATTTAGGGTTGGAGCCCTGTACTAACTGGATGGGGAGAGATAGAAAGTGAGATGCTGAGATTACTCCAAATTCAAGATGACTTTCAATTTTCTGACCAGAGGGCAAGTGCCAGTTGGAACAAGTTATACTGCAGGGAGAATGGTGTGTAAGCAGGGCAGGAGCTAAATAATAAACTTTTTTTGTGCAAAAGAACAATAACATCTGAAGTCTATGCATATAACTTAGTACCAAATTCCTCCCATGGTCTTTAATAATCATTCATGAAATAATCTTGTTTCTCAGATGGGCTAAAGTCTCCTAAAAATCAGGATGGTCACATTATTAGTACAGTGCTTTGTACCAAGTGACTAAAATGGCAGTATAATCATGCACCACAGACTTTTGAGGGGTGTGTGTGTGTGTGTGTGTGTGTGTGTGTGCGCACACCTATTTTATAGGTAAAGGAATTGATCTCAATATTGTGTATTGAATTCAGGCATATATATTTGTCTTTTCTTGTACTGTGCACTGAATTCAGATGTACTTTGCCACTGAGCCACATTCCCAGAACTTTCTATTTTTTATTTTGAGATAGAGTCTCACTATTACACTAAGTTACCCAAGCTTGGCTTGAACTTGCAGTCCTCTTTTCTCAGTCTTCCAAGTGCTGGGATTGTAGGCACATGCCATTGTAACTGGCTTGGGTTTCACATTGATTAAGTCACTTAATGCTCACTCCCCCAAACCTGTTAAGCTACCTTACTTGTATTACTATTTTATAGGTAAAGGAACTGATCTCATGCCAGTTAATATAGCCAATATGTTTTTATAGTCTTTGTGCTACATTAAGTATTATTTCAGAAGGTCATCAAAAATGTGACATTCTGACTATAGACATTTTATCCATTTACTTATAGGATTGCTACAATGTCAGAATCTTGAAAGTTGTAAATTTCATGGGCCGGCCAAATAATTCAGCAGATTAAAGCACTTGCAAGCACTTGCAGGGGCCAAGGGTTAGATCCCCAGGCCTGCCATGCCAGCCCCACCCCCAGGGCACACTGAAATGGCAACTGAGACTGGGTGTGGTGGTGTACGTCTGTAATCCCAGCTCTTGGGAGGCTGTAAACAGGCAGATCACTATGAGTCCGATCTAGTAGTGAGACTCTAAACACCCTGTAGATCCTTCCCTAAAATACAAAAAGAAAAAAAATTGTGAATTTCTGAATGCCAGATGGTTAAAATTTTACTGTGTTTCCAGATGACTGTTAGGATACCAACCAATACAAAGGTATTACAAAACACTTGTGATGATTTTTTAACAGTGTCATTTGACACATACTCTGTATGTGAAAGGACATGTTTTCTTCCTTAGGTTGGTGTTAGAGAGGATGATGAGATTAGTGAGGAAGAACCTGATGAGGATGAGGATGATATTGAGAACATCCTTGAAGTGTTTACAAAAGAGGAAGAAGAGATGAGTGAAGAAGATGAACAGGAAATTGAAGCAGTTGAGCGCCTGAGAATTGAACTGGGAGAAAAATTTGATACAGATGTGAATAATTTACAAATGATACAGGTTCTGACTTTTCCTTCAATTATTGAAATTCAGAATATAACATTTGAGCTTGAAACCAAAGCAGTTTGATCAATGCCTTATTTCAAGATTACATTTCAAAAGAAGTATGTATTTTAAGGCTGTGATTACTTTTACAGTACCACTTAATTTTGAAGACAGTTCCATAAATCAGGAACAACTGAGAGTCCTCACAGGGTTAGCTGCCAGAACTCAGCTACTTGCCAGCTGAGTCTTATTTTTTATACTGTAATAGTCACCAGAAGTGCCTGTGTAGTGTGAATGATTGATCCTTCTCTCACCAAATATATTAGGTTTTATGGTTTCTTTCATTAGGAAGAATTTGAGAAGTTTTTGATACCAATATTTTCTGTTAATGGAGCTCGAAAAATCCATATTGTACAATATGCATTGAATAAGAAACTGAAGCCACTGGTGGAAAATCGTGAGAGCATTTTTGAAACATGTAATGCAGTATCTGCACACCTTGCCCAGAAAATGATTGCCTTTACCTACAAATATATAAGCTCATTTGGCTATTGGGACCCTGTAAAGGTAATTTAAGCAAATGTATCTGAAAGTCATATTTTTTCTCTATTTCTTTTATATATATATATATATATATATATATATATGGAATATATTATATATTAGGAAAAAAATTAGCTAGAAAAAAGCCTAGATAATTCTAAAAATTGTAAAAATTGCATAGTATTCTTAGCTAGGTATAAAAATATTTGGGAATTCAAATGGAATCTTTCAACTTTTCTTTTATTACCAAGTATATAATGTGAAGCAGATACCCCACCCCACCCTTGAGTTTCTTCTTATTCCCAGCATATATGCCTACCTGTGAACCAATAGCAACTGTCAAGGAGACAGATATCAAGGAGAATCAATATTAACAATACTATGTTACATCTACTCTTTTGATCCTAGGGATGGCTGATACTTGGCTATCTGATGCTATAAGATGATATTCAAACTGCACATGAATATTCATACTGAACTCATGGTCCCTCATCACTACCAAAGTGAGGATGTAGGACCCCTCTTTCCTCTACATTCCATTCTCACATCTTATGCTACCTGTTATAGGCATTTTCCATTCTCATAACTACTGTTAATGTTTTTGTGAGTAAGAATTCATCTGTATAAATCTGTGGAAGAGAATTCAGGGCAATTTACTGGCCAGACCATTGCAAAAGATAGCTCAAGAACCCACTTGTAACAATCTTCTCTGATTACTTTAACAAAGTGTAAGGGGTAAAAAACTTTAAGCAGTGTCTTGGTTACTTTTCTGTTATTGCTGAATGAAAATACCCAACACCCAAAATTAAGGAAGGAAAGGTTTATTTAGCTTACAATTTGTTGAGGTTTCAGTCCATACTTAGCTGGCACCAAGGCAGTGGCACATGGCAGAGGGTGATAATTAATGGCATTGGAAAGCAACAAAAGCAACAAGAACAAAAAAGGAGGAGCAGCAGAGAGCAAGCCTCTTTCCCTCCCTTACATTGTACCAGGCTAACTGCCCCAGGATCAGTGTAAAACGCACACCCATAATCCCAGCATTGGACAATGAGTCAATCACTCACTCTAGAAGCTGCCCCATGACTGCATAAAACTTTCAGGGGACACCTAGACACAAGCCATAATAAACAGGAATTTATTTTTTTCTTAGTTCTGGAGGCTAGAAGTCCAAGATCAACTGTGTTGGTAGGAGTAGTTTCCATAAAGCTTTTATTCTTGCCTTGGAGTAGTCACCTTCTCAAAATGTCTACACATGGAGATTTTTCTGTGCATCCTCAGGTGTCTCTTCTTCTTAAAAGCACATAGGCTTTTTGGTTTAGAGCTCTATCTGTATGACCTCATTTAGTCTTTTTTTAAAGAGTCATGTATAATTCATTAACACTAATTTCTCTTTACCTCATTTAGTCTTAATTACTCCCTTAAAAGTTCTATCTCCACTTCCCTGGCAAGTGCAAGGGCCTGAGTTCAATTCCAAGTTCTGCAAAATAAATAAATATAAAAGCCCTATCTCCAAGTATAATCACTTTGTGGATTAGGTCTTTAACATACAAATTACAGGGGAGAGGAGACAATTTAATCCCTAACAGCACTTTAGGAATGGATTTGTTTATGAGGATACTCCTTGACATATATATTCAATATGTAGAAAAGATAATATCTATCATAAACTGAAGCTGCTATTTTGATTGCATATTGCTATGAAATAATTTTAGTTATTTAATATTAACATTTGATTGTAGATTTATCTGTAATTGAGATTTGTCTTATTATTTTAAGAAATGCTCTGTAAGTTAAAATTAACTTGCAAATTTAATTGTGTTGCAGCTAAGTGAAGGAGAAACATTTCAGCCAATTGGAAATGTGGAGAATCCAATTTATCCTGTAATCCATCGTCAGTATATTTATTTTTTATCTAGTAAGGAAACTAAGGAAAAATTCATGAAGAACCCCATCAAATACATCCGCCAACCCAAAGCTAAGCCTACTATGCCTATCAGGATTATAATTGTGGGGCCTCCAAGATCTGGGAAAACTACAGGTGAGCATGTTTCTATTTTCCTCTAGCATACAAGGATCCACTGAAACCTAGTGACAGATCCTCCAGAAACCAGCTATCTATCAAAATTGACAGTTATTGGTCTACTCTACCTGAATAGACCAATAATTGTCGAAGACAAGTGCAAACATGTTTTCATTGTAAAATATATCTGAGATATAAAATTATTAAGAGAAAACAAAATTTGGGAATGTCAGTCTGTAGTTAGTGAGGCAGCACATTGTGATAATGCACTACAGAACAAAGCCACTCCCTTCATGGCTGAAGAGAAAGTGAGGGAGAGGTAGAAGGGGAGGGGGAAGAAGAGGGAGAGAGGGAGGGGGAAGGGGAGGGGAAAGGGGAAGGGAAAGAAAGAGAGAGAGAGCAGAGTGAGCGAGAGTGTTTCTTACAGCCTCCTTCAGAGACAGTGCCTTGAAGTAGAACTTCCCCATAGGCTGCTTCATAACAATGCCATCTCCTGCAGGAATATCACAGTCGGAGACCAATCCTGTAATACAGGACCTGGGACATTCTAGACTCAAGCCACAGTAGGAAGACAATCAGAAATTGCCCAGAATCAGATAGACTTAGAGAAAAATTACATCAAAACTTTGTTCAGAGAATTAAAAGTCAAAGAACAAATTTACATGTTTTAAAAAGTTTTTCATAAGCAGAAGAGAAGATAGTAAGCTTTCCAAAGTATTTTTATTTTCTTTTTTATTAAAGAATACAGTGCATATAATCAAAAAGTATATGTGATCCATTTTAAATTTATTACTCTGATATCAAAACCTAACAAATATAATACAGGAAAATAACTCACAAATTATTGTTATTATTTATAATTATAGTAAGATATCTTAATCAGATACTATAAAATTTACTATGAAAAATATACTAGAAGATATCTTAGTTTGAAATGTATCAAAAGCATATACATGTATACTCTTATAGTAATACAGTCATACATTGAATGACACTTCTGTCAGTGACAGACCATGTACACAGTGGTGGTTTTTCTAGAGGATACTATTATCTAGTTGAGTCAGGCTAGTTTGTGTAAGTGCACCCTGTAATGTTTGCAAAATGACAGTAATACTAAGAGATGGATTTCTAAGAACACACTTTTGTTAAAGTGCATCACTTTAGTTTAAAAGTACAAATCAACCAGGTGAGGTGGCTAGCATCCACAGTCCCAGTGCCTCAAGAGGCTGATGCAGGAGAATTGCAAGTTTTCAGGCCATCCTAGGCACCTTCGTGAAACCCTGTCTTAAAAGCAAATTGAAGAAAGACATTTGCAGTGTTCCTCAATGGCAGAGCACTTGACTAGCACACACAATACCCTGGATTCAATCCTCAATACTAGTAAAAAATTTTGAAGCACAAATCAGTAATCTTAATCACTGTTGAAAAGGCATTTGAAACTCTTGAAGACATAGGGGTAGGCAAAGAGTTCATGAACAGAAATCAAATCGCATGGGAAACAGTTGAAAGAATTAACAACTGGGACCTGCTCTTACTGAGAAGTGTTTTCATGTCAAAAGAAATTACCAACAAAGTGAAAAGGGAACCCACAAATTTGGAAAAAATCATGACCTATAAGTACTCAGACAA
>NW_004525007.1:472969-501722 GCF_000260255.1 Octodon degus
CTCTTGTTGCATAGGTCCTGCTTTACCTTGGTCTTAACCATCCAGCAGAAAAGTATAAAAATGAAATATAAGAAGTAAAGCCATGCTGTTAGATGGAGCTGTAGGGGACTCAGGTCAACAATTTCTGACATTTCCAGTCAAGCGGAAGACCCAATAGTGTTATGGGGTACTGGACTCTTTTAGACTATTTTGCTGAGTTTACACACCTATAATATTCAAATAATGGAACTTAACCAAAAAAGGGGATACAGATGAATATCCGTTTTGTATCTGTGTATTCAAAGTGGTTAGGATAGATATATAGTTACATTCTCTTAATGAATAGAGTGATTTGTTCTAATGGTGTTAGGATATCAAGTCCACATCTTGTACAGCAATTAACCACTAGGCAGAAGGTACGCAATGTGTTAATTATTGAAACTGTCCTACCAATTTGATTTGAAACTGTCTTATTGCTATTTGTTTATCAATACAATTATGGCAAAAAAAAGAAAAGACATTTGATAAACTTTACCCTTGTGATGTTGGCATTTTGTTTAACTTGTAGGGTTTTTTTTTGCTGTTAAGAAAACTGGTCCAAAAATGGTTGTAGTATTTCAAGATGACATGAGCACAGCATGAACAGTAGTTTAAACATTATAAAATAGATACAGGCTGTATTTCAGAAAAAAATAATATACCTTAATGACTGTGTATATCAATGTTCTAGAGTTGTGGGGAAATATTAATAGCAAAGAAGTAAATGTAGACACAATATAGTTTCTCATTTCTTTGTTGAAAACATAAAATAAAGTCACAGAAGAAAAATTATCTCTATAAATCACTATAGTTATAATCACTGTTACAATTTTAGGAATGCCAGTATAATTAAAAAAAATTATTTTCTAAATGATTAATTATATAGGATATACATCCTGATTGCCATGTGGAATCCATAAACAGACAGGTGGGCATGGTATACAGTGAAGCAGGTTATTTCACTGTTACTTATCACATAGTACCAAATATATGACATACATTTTTGAGAGTACACATGGTATTATTGTAGTACTCTGAGCAATTTTGCCACCTCACACATCATGAAGACACATAAACATTGGTTTGGTTATGAAAAACACACACACACACACACACACACACACACACACACACACTTGGGTCATTAACTCCCACCAGCCCCAAACCTGAAGTACTAACAATAAGTGATCTTTGACAATCAATAAAAATTTGGCAATTTCATTTGTAAAATTACTTTGAAGATTATGGAGATTAACTTGCTGTTGATGCCACTGACCAAAACCTGAAAGTAAGGTATACTGGCGAATGTGTGAAATTGAAAAAGTTTAATGTTTTGTGTATTGTAGTTGCTAAAAAGCTTGCAAGTGAATATGGCCTAAAACGTTTATCAGTAGGAGAAGCTTTGAGAACTGTACTGAACCACCACCCAGAAACAGAGCTGGCGCTTATGCTAAACTGGCACCTCCATAAGGGGATGGCAGTGCCAGAGGAGCTAAGTATTCAAGCCTTGGACCTTTCTCTGATGGACAGTATATGTAATACTGCAGGGTGAGTGAGTGGGATAAAGGTGATACATCTTTCAAGAACTGTCTCTGTAGCAGTCTAAGATACTTATTTACAGGGTTTAAACCTCTTGTAAAAGGCAAAAGCTCCTTCTGAAGCACTTGTAAAGTTTGGCCTGAGACATATAATGCCTTCCCCATGCTTTCTAGTGAAGTCTGCACACTCCAGCTGAAGTCTCATGGAGGGGAGAGGAGTGCAAGTGAACATAGTTAGAAATTGTGAGCTGTATGTGTATGGATATATATTTTAATTTTTGTCAAGTTGAAACAGCTTTGGAAGAATTTGGGAGAAAATACATGTAATGCCTTCACTATACAGTCAATTGTTAGTACCTTATATACAGTAATGGTTCTCCAAATCTTCAAACAACTCTGTGGGTTAAATATCATTTTCATTATTTTTACTAGAAATTGATGCTCAAAGAGTTTAAACCAGGTTTCAAGTCTAGACCTGCCTTTGTGCCATCTACTGTTCATGCTTTAATTATACCAATGGAATATATAGTGAAGACATTATGTGTATTTTATCCCAAATTCTGCCAAAACTAAGTCCTGTGATGCTAAGTGTATAAATCCCAGCCTCTCTCATCTTTGCACTCTGAAGTACACATACTGCTTACCCCAAGGCTCTTGGGCTGACTGAGGTGCAAGATGTGAGAAAGAGCAAGGAGAAGTACAATGAAGAGAATTGGAGTTACATAAGGAAAAGCTTGTGACTACTACTACAAGGATGAACTAGAATAGATGAGAGAAGGGAATTAAGAAAGAGAAGAAATGTAGACTTTTATTTTCACTTTTTTCTTTATTAGTGTTGTTATTGATGGATACCCTGTAACTACACACCAAATGGATCTCTTAGAAAAAAGATCAATCATTCCCATGATTGTCTTTGAATTGGATATACCTTCTGAGGAGATTTTCAGAAGATTGTTCCTGGAAAAAAAACGTGAAGCAAGGTAACATACATGATGAAAACAATAAGAAACAAGCTTTAGTTATGCAAGGAAGAAAGTATGTTTTAAACAGCTTTTTCTTTTCATCTTGTTTCTCTATTAGTTTGCCTTATCCATTGCACAATAGTGAACAGATTATAGCTATCAAGAATGCAATGTACCATAAGAATGTTGGTGCAATTAGGCAATGTTATAAAGAACAACATCAAAACTGGTATGTGATTGATGGATTTCACAGTAAATGGTGGGTATGGAATGAAGTCATTAAGACCATTCAAATGGTGAATAAACATATGCAGAAATACTTGGAAAGACTAAAAGAAGGTAAGAAAATAATTTAAAATAAAATGTGAAATCAAAGCTTTAACATCCCCAAATCATATCACTATAGCTTATTAGGTTTAAATATCCATCTTCACAATCTTTTTTTTTTTTTTTTTTTTTTGGTGGAACCGGGGATTGAACTCAGGCCCTTGTGCTTGCCAGGCAAGTGCTTATTCCAGAGCCATCTACCCGGCCCCTGTCTTCACAATCTTAATCTTAAAATATTCTATATTTTAGATATAGAATACTATCCAGTCACTATGGTGCTCTGATCTGAGTAATTGGCTTCCCCATTCACATGTTGAAATCTAGTCCACAGTGCAATAGCAGGAAGAGGTCAAGTCTTTAGCGAGTAATTAGCTCAGGAATGCTCTGTCCTGGTGAGTGAGATCAGTGCCTTCATGGATGAGACTGGGGGGAATCTATTTGCCCTTTCCTCTGTGCCAGTAGCAGCAAGAAATTTCCATCTCTCAGGAACAGGCTCTCATCAGATACAAAGCCTCCAGAAATATGAATAGTAAATTGCTGTTCTTCATCAATTACCAGGTCTAACATATTTGGTAGAGCAGCCCAAAAGATTAAGATATGTGGGATTGTATATTTGTTCTAAAAAAATGACTGCTGCTACTTAAACTATCATTTTAAATTTTTATTAATATATATTTGCAGTATACAATGCTTACATTCCTAATATTTATTTATTTTTAATTGACATAATAATCATACATATTTATGGACTATACTGTGGTATTTCAAAACAGGGTATATAAGGGAGAGATGATGGATCTCAAGTTCTAGACCATCCTAGGCTACATAGCAAGTTTAGGACCATCCTGGACTGCATAATGAGACCCTTTCTCAAAAAGAAAAGAAAAAGAAAAACACAAGGAAAAAAATATTATAAGCATACAATGCACAATGATCAAATCAGGATAAACAATACTTTCACCTCACTATGTCTTTGTTTTTAACCTTTGAATGACTCTCTTATAGTTCTTCATAAATTATTTAAGTTGTATACTACATTCACACTTTTTAAAACTTTTATTTTATTGAGAAACAGATACCCATGTGACAGTTTCAAAACAGGTTAGTAGGACAGTTATACTATATTGGATTATTTTGCTGAATTCATGCACCTACAATATTTAAATGGCAATGGAATACTCATCTCTGACAAAGTTAAACAAAAAAAGGGATATGAATGAAGGACCAATTTGTATCTGTGTATATATTCACACTACTGTGCAATAGAACACTAAATTTCATTCCTCCTCATTGTATTTTGGTAGCCATTATGCAACCTTCCTCTACCTTCCTTGTCCTTCGCTTTGTAGTTTATAGTAATCACTATTCTGCTCTCTTCTCTTTTGAGAACAATTCTGTCCACATTCTCACTATCAGTTTTTGTTTTCTCTGTTATCGGCATTCTGAGATGTGATCTGACTATGGTTTTGAATTGCATTTTCCCAATGTCTAGTGATTTTGAGTATTTTCTCATATACTTGTTGGCCATATGTAAACCTTATTTTGAGATAATTGGGTCATTTGGGCAGTTTTTAATGTTGAGTTCCTTATGTATTTTGTATGTTAATCTCTTGTTAGATGAATAGTATGCAAATATTTTCTGCTAGTCTGTAAATTGTGTATTCATTCTGTTTATTGCTTCCTTTGCTATGTAAGCATCTGTAGCTTTTTTTATCTGTAGTTTTATGTAATCCTATTTGTCAATTTCTCTTTCAATTGCATGTGCTTTTATGGTCTGATTCAAAAAAACTGTTGCCTATACTAACTTCTAGAAGTTCCTGCCATATATCTCCTAACAGTTTCATAGTTTTTTGTCTAACGTTTAGGTCTTTGATACACTTTGATTTGTAGGTGATGATTTTGTATGGATTGAGATATGATGTGAGAGTGAGACAAGGCAAAAACTTAATCCAATTATGGGATTCAGAGTTGAGGCCTTTGGGAAGTGACTAGGATTAGATAAAACTACTAGGCTAGAGCCTTCAGGATTAGTAGCTTTACTGAATATAAGAGAGGTCAGAAGAAGCACACAGTACATATACGCTCCCTATTTTACCACATGATGTTCTCTATGACCTTGTGACTCTTCCAGCAAGGTCATTAACAGATGGTGGCCCCTAGACCTTGCACCTTAGAATCATGAGCCCTGTAAGTCTCTTTTAAAAATAAAGTTACCCAGCTTCCAGCATTTTGTTGTACTGATACAAAATGGTCTTAACACAGAGATAGGGCTTCATTCTTCCGCGTAGGGATATATAGTTTTTGTAGAACCATTTCTTGAAGATACTGTCTTTTCTCTAGTTAGTGTTTCTGTGTTGAAAATCAGTTGGCTGTAGATTACAAACTTATTTCTAGGCCCTGTATTCCATTGGTTGATGGGGCACCTTTTATGACAGTACCATGGCATTCAAGATTTCACTTATTGAATGCCTATGTAAATCTAAGGCATAAAAATAATTCATAATCTCTCATTTTTATATTATTTGAAATTCCATGTAAGAGCTATTTCTCAGAATTCTTGGGGTAGTTTCATGGGGGCAGTATTCTGGAGTGATACTTTGAAATATTTAGGAATCTACAATTAAAATTATTTTTACTATTTATGTTCCTGGTGTTATGGTATAAATGTTCAATTAAAAATAATGCACTTGATCTTTGAATATATTTTAATCTGTATAAAACTTTTTATGTAATTCTATTAGTTTCTTGAGCTTTCTCTAAAAATACACAAAATATAAGGAGCATGATCTACATAAGATATTTTTAAAAAGAATAATGACCCAAAAGTTATTATCTGTGTAGGGATCTTATAGATATCTGTATAATTATTTTGTTTCACTTCAGAAATTATGGAGAAGAAATAAGATATATATGGGAGCAACATGACTAAGAGAATCTTTTAGAAATAAAAACTGAGTGAGGAGTGTAATGATAACTGCATCATTGTGTCTTGACTTGGTTCATCATTTGGACATAACCAACATCTGTGTGTCCTGTTTTTCTACAGGCCAGGAATCTGTTTTTACTTGAGTACTTATAGTGCATGGATGGAAATGCACCAAGCAAGGGAGAGCTGGGGTCTATGGCATCTTCCCAATAAGCTCTAGGTAGCACCGTAGAAGTAAACTCCTCCTGACCGACTTTGGAAACGAAAATTGTGCCTCTTTCACTCTTCTCTTACTTTATTTCACCTTCTCTGTCTTAGGTCTTGCAGTGGATTCCCTGGAATCAGACTGGAGTTAAAAATTCATAAGCAGATACTTTCTAAGCAAGTGCTCTCTGGAGTGGAATTGGCCAGATTTAGAAAATACAAATACAGGATAGGACAGATGTGGCACTACATGCCTGTAATCCCAGCTACTCAGAAGGCTGATGCAGGAGGACTGCAATTTTGAAGGCATCCTGGGCAACTTAGTGAGACCATCTCAAAATAAAAAATAATAAATCATTGGTAGATAGTGTTTGGGTTTAATTCCCAGTAATTGAACCCCAAGACACTCAGTTAAGTTTGAATGTCAGATAAATAGTGAATGATTTCCAATGTAAGTATGTCTTTTGAGACTAACTCATGGCCTTCTAAATTACTGTTACTAAACCTCTCAGGATTTATGATGTTCAGAGCATCTGAGCTAGAGAGTAGCTGGGAATACATAATATTTCAAAATGATAGTATCATGGAGTAAAATACTATAACATATATTGCATTAGTTAGTTTTTCTTCACTGGCACAAAATACTTGACAGACCTAGCCTAAAAGAGAAATAGTTCACTTTGGTATATGGCTTCACATCTGTCAGTCTATGACTGGCTGGCATTTTCTCATATATTTGTTGGCCATATATAAACCTGGCTGGCTCCCAGGGATATTGTAGAAGACAGACATGTTATGGAAGAAGGGAATGACCAGAGAAAACTGCTTGCCTCGTGGCACCCAGGCAACAGACAGAGCAAGGATAGGCCAGAGAGAAGGAAAGGAACTGGGGATAATATGTATCCTTCAGGGGCTGAGGATTTAGTTTAGCTATAAAATGCTTCCCTAGCAAGCTGGAAGCATTGGGTTCAGAACCAAAAACAAAAAATAAACAACTGAAAACCAAAAAGGCAAAAAACACAAAACAACAAAAAGATGCACCCTTAAAAAACATTCTCTTTGCTGCATCTCCCACAAGAATGAAGACCATTCTTAACAATCAGACTGTCAACATTCCAGAAAATGTAGACATTACTCTGGAAGGATGCAGAGTTATTGTGAAGGTCCCCAGCGGAACCCTGCAGAGGCACTTCAACCACATCAACGTGGAACTCAGTCTCCTTGGGAAGAAAAAGAAGAGGCTCCAGGTTGACAAATGGTGGGGAAACATAAAGGAGTTGGCAACTGTCCGCACGATCTCTAGCAATGTACAGAACGTGATCAAGAGGATCATGCTAGGCTTCTTTTACAAGATGAGGTCTGTGTATGCTCACTTCCCCATCAACGTTATTCAGGAGAATGGGTCTCTTGTCGAAAGCCAGAATTTCTTGGCTGAAAAATATATTCGCCGAGTTCATATGAAGGCAGGTGTTACTTGCTCAGTATCTCAAGCCCAGAAAGATGAGCTAATCCTTGAAGGAAATGACAATAATCTTGTTTCAAATTCAACAAGCCACAACAGTCAAAAACAAGGATATCAGAAAAATTTTGGATGGTATCTATGTTTCTGAAAAGGGACCAGTTCAGCAGCCAGATGAATAAGATCCAAGAGTTAATTCAGCCAGAGAAACAAGCTTCTGGATTGTAAAAATAATCTGTGATATTTTAATGAGACAATAAAATATCTTTATTGGAAAAATAAAAGATGTACCCTCCAAAGCCACCCTCACAGTGATCTACTCCCTCCAACCTGGAACCACCTTCTGGCCCACAGCTCTGAACTCATCAGTTGATTGACCTAATGATGAGATGAGCAGCCTTGTGATTCAGGGGCCTCTTTAAGCCTCTTCTCTGAACACTGCAGTACTGAGTATTGATCCCTCAGTACATGAGTCTTTGGGGGTACACTGCATATTTATGATACATTGTACAGTTTGACATTACTATATGCTATTTTGCTATACATATGATAGTATTATATAATAGTTTAATAATATTATATCATGATTGTATTATTGCAAAATATTCTTTATAAGAAGGAATATTGGGGTATCATAGCTTTTCATTGGTGTCATAAATAAGAGATACAATAATTATACATTTCTATTTCTGTATAAAAATTATTCTAAAACATAGTTGCTAGAGTAACACATAGATACCCACACAGTTTCTACAGGCCAGAAATCTACAGAATTACAGATTTTAATCCTACACAAGGCTATAATCAGGGCCTCTAATGTAGTTGGGACCTTAAATGTCCTTAAAAGCTCACATGTTAACAGCTTGGTCCCTAGTTGAGGGTATTGTTTGGAGGAGGTAAAAATTTTACTTATGAGTTGGGGCCTAGTTGTAGGAAGTAATCACTGGGGTATACACTGGAAGAGGACTTTGGTACCTCTGTCCTTTACTTGCTTTTTCACTTTCTGGATACCATGAAATGAGTAGTTTTGCTTCTGTCATGCTGTACCACCTTATCACAGGACAAAGCAATCCAAGCTAAATGACAGTGGACTGAGACCTATGAAGCCATGAAACAAAATGGCTTCTTCAAGTTGATTTCTTTGAAGCTTTTCATCATAGTAACAGAAAGCTGAGTCTGTAGCCCCATAAGACTACAATCAATCTGTTGGCCAGGATTATTGTGTCTCCTACAGGCTCTACTACACATCCACATTTCTGACAGGGTTCAGTTCCTTGAAAGTTATTGGCTTAAGTATTTCTTTTCCTCACTGAATACAGCCATATTGACCTCTTCACTATGGCACCTTGTATTAACTAAAAATGCCGAAAAGGCCAACAAGACAGAAGTCATGGCATCTTATAATTGCTTAGTGTCCTAGGGCAATTAAGATACAAGTACCAGAAATGGAGTGGCTTAAATTACAGAAATGTATTGCCAGGCAAGCCAAATAGCTCAGCAGATTAAAACACCTGCATGCAGGTGCAGGGGCCAGGGGTTCAATCCCTGGGCCTGTCATGCTGGCCCTGCCCTGGGGCACACTGAGATAGCCATTGAGACTGGGTGTGGTGGTGTGCACCTATAATCTCAACTCTTGGGAGGCTGTAAACAAGTGGATCACTATGAGTAGTAAGACCCTGAACACACTGTAGATCCTTCCCTAAAATACAGAAAAAGTGTATTGTCTCATAGTTTGGGAAGCTGAAATTCAAAGTCAAGGTGTTGTTAAGGCCATGAAGACTCTAGGAAAGATTATTCTATTTTCTATTCTATTCTATTCTATTCTATTCTATTCTATTCTGTCCCGTCCCGTCCCGTCCCATCCCATCCCATCCCATCCTATCCTATCCTATTTTCTGTCTTTCTCTTAGTTTCCAGCAGTTCTTTGGCTTATGGATACAACACTCCAGTCATCATACAGGATTCTGTGTACCTGTCTGTCTCTGCATCTCCATCTTCAGTTCTTTTCTCTTTGCCTACCTCTATGCATCTATCCATTTCCAATAGGGTCACATTCATAAGTATTGGGGATACATCTCTTTCGAGGAGGCACAACTCAGTTCAAACCAGCAAGGAAATCTTGTAACATCCTTTCACTTTTGTTGTATTCTGTTAATTAGAAGTAAAGTAGTAGATTCAGCCCACATACACAGAGAGATGATTTCCAAGTATGTGAACACTAAAACGCATGAATCCAGAGAACACTGGAGCCATATCAGATCAATCCACTCAAAGACACACTTGATATAATGAAGGCATATACAATCAGAATTATGTTCAAATTAATAGAGTAAGAATGTTAGGTGAGAAATATTTAATGTTATGAGACTTGGTGAATTTCAAAGTCACTTTGTCTTGAGGCAATAATACTACCCTAGAAAGCTTTCTCTTAATACTGTGAAAAATGTACAAAGACATTCAAGGGATTTTATCCACCTGGCACTCTTGACACTTCAGACACCAGACATCTTCAGAACCTAATGATATAGTCAGGATTCATGGTTGCTGTCTTTGTTGGACTTAAAGGCAAAGTGTCCAATTTATCTTCACTACTTTGTTGTCATAGATTTTGCCCTTTAGAGAAGTATACTATGCACATCAGTTTATATCCTAAGAGCCTGTTAGGAATAGTGCTGACACTGCACTGATGATTCATTGTTTTCAGGAGGTGAAAGGGCCCCAGATATGGCAAATAAAAGAGCTTAGCATACATTAGGGTGTTTCACATACGATCACTTCTATCTCACCAGACAAAGATACCAAACCATGATTTATGTTTCACAGTTGTAAACCCAAAGACATTTCTATACATAATCCAAATAAAAAGGTAGTACTCTCCTTGATAAAAAGACGATAAAAATATACTGGCATCAGAATCTAATTGTTGGGGCCAGGGAGATGGTTCAGTGGAATAAGTGCTTCCCTGGCAAGTGCAATGGTCTGAGTTCAATCCCCAGTTGCGAAAAAAAAAAATCTAATTGTTATATAGAGATGTGTGAAAAGTAATTTCATTTTCTATCACATCTCATATTGCTTTGGAGTCCACATGCCAGTGGACTATATCCATGAAAGGAACTTGAGCTCTTCCTTTCTGAACTAGATTCTTTGGAATAAATATAGTCAGTTTTGCATAAATGTTTTCTCCCTTCCCTTGGATCACATTGGGGCATGGGGAGAAGTTTATGTCAGTAAAATCATATGAATAATATATTCATACTTACTGAAATCTATCCCATAGGAAATTTAAAAATATTTGCAAATATATATGCTTGTGTATACATGTCCAAACATATACTTACATGCCCACTTACAAACACAACACACTTATATATAAATTATGTATGTACATATTATTTATAATTTATAGTTTATAATAGCTAAGAACTAAATCAAGTAAACTATATATGTATATTTATACAATGGGTTATTATGCATCAATTTTAAAGAATTAAGTAGATCATATAAACAAATATGGAAAGTTATCAGAGACCATAACTAATCAGTAAAATTTAACCGTCAAATGATGTTTATAGTATAGTGGTGTAAGCACACTGTATGCAGAAAGATGTATATATACACAAATGGGTATAAAAAAGACTTTTTGTTGGTGTGTGTAAAATCCATAGTACTGTGTGATTGAAATTATTAAGCTTTTTTGTGTTTCCTATGAGAATTATATAATAACAGTTAATATGTTAAAAATAGGAAAAGCTGCCTGCATTGACAAGTTATGTATCACACCTCAAGAGCTGATTTCTCGCCTGGGAGAATTTGGACAGTTCTGCCCCGTGAGCTTGGCAGAATCATATGAATTACTTGATTGTTCTGAAATGGACTCCTTGGAATTTGCAGCAGAATTTAGGGGGCACTATTATAAAATGAATTCACAAGAAAAACTAAATGTAAGTTTGGTCCTAATCCAAATCTTTTTTTTTTTTTTTTGTATTTTAGGGAAGGGTCTACAGGGCGTTCAGGGTCTCATTACTAGATCAGACTCATAGTGATCTGCCTGTTTACAGCCTCCCAAGAGCTGGGATTACAGGTGTGCACCACCACACCCAGTCTCAATCACCATCTCAGTGCACCCTGGTGCTGGGACTGGCCCAGCAGGCATGGGGATTGAGCCCCCAGCCCCTGCGCTTAATCCAAATCTTCACTCATGAAGGAGTATCCTTTATCTTTCAATTTGTCAAATAGCAATGTGGGGTGAGTACATCTGGGAAACTCAGAAATCTGGGACAGAGCACCATTCTTGGACCTGTGACAGCAAGCCTAGTGAAAAGTTCAAAGTGGATGGTGAGACACATCTGAGGTTATATTCTTAAACAAAGCAGAAGTCCTTAGATCATGATGGACTCTTGGCCTTGGCTGGACAATTTGTTCAGCAGTCACTCGTAGCCTCTTGATGGAGGGGAGGATGAACATTCAGCTCTGTGAGGATTGCAAAATGGAAGTCAAAGTCAGTAGAAATGAAGCAAGAGCTGGTGCTGGTCTCCTGAGCTTCAACATTTGTTTTATCACTGGAATTCCCCAGTGACTTTAAACAGTTGTCCCTCAGTATCCAAAGAGATTGGCTCCAGGACACCTTTGCTACCCTTGCCAAGAACACCAAACCCATGGATGGTGAGGTCCCTCATATAAAACAGCAGAGTTGGGGCTGCTGAGATGGCTCAGTGGTCTAAAGCACCTACTTAGAACAAGCTTAGCAAAGCACAGGGACCTCGGTTCAATCCCCAGCACCACATGCCAGCCACCCCGCCCCCTGGTGGGCTGAGCTGGCCACATACACACACACACACACACACACACACACACACACACACACACCAGCAGAGTTTTCATATGACTTATACATACCCTTTCTTATACTTAAAATCATCTGTAGGTTACTTATAGTACCTAATGTAATGTAAATGTCATGTTTGGAAAATAACGAAAAAATTGTGCATGATCAGTACGAAATCAATTTTGTTTTTCTGAGTATTTTCTGTGTGTGTTTGACTCTTGGGATACAGTGCCTACTTATTTAGAGGGCCAGCTCATCTATGTCTGTCTTGGTTACTTTTATCATTGAGACAAAATACCCAACTCCCAAGTGCAACCTGAGACCATATTCATAAGTGAAATAAGTCCGATTCACATGTGTGAACATTGTATTGTCTCCCTGGTGTGAGAAACTGAAAGAATAAGTAAGTTTTAAAATATACAATAGTTATTGTGACATGGCAAGAAATTGTTCCAAAGGAAAAAGAAACTAGGATGGGTGAAAAGAGAAAGAAAAGGTGGAAGTGAAAATGGAAAACGCAAGTCAGTTACACTATTAGTGTCTCTTTGTTCATTAAAATGGAAGATTTGTGCTAATATCAGTTGGAGAAATTTTATGCCCATATCTTGTACCCTGAGCAACTACTTTAAAGGTAATAATATGTAATTCATTAACTATGGTTATTCCTCTATTATTTTGTTATGAAATTTTGTTTTATCTTTTTTCCATAAAATAAAAAAATTAAAATTAAAAAATGCTCAACACCCAAAGTTAGAGGAAACATTTATTTGTCTCACAGTCTGTAGAGGTTTCAGTCCATAATTGGCTGGCTTCAAGACAGGGTGGCCTGGCAAACAGGCATTGCAGAGGAGAGACAGTTCATGGCAGGCAGAAGGTAGTGGAGCAAGCAAGGCACAAGACAAGTCTCTTTCTGTACCTTATGTTGTATCCAGGGTACAAGGATTAGGGCAGTGCCATGAAAATCAGTAGACTGATTTAATAATTACCACCCTTAGCCCTACCATTGCGCCATAAATCAATCACATACTCTAGATTTATCCACCTCTAAAAAGCCCCACCTATGACTGCATGAGGCTTTAGGAGGATATCTAAACACAAGTCATAACAATGCCAATGGATATGGAAGACTAACCACATTTCTGTATAATGGAAAGAAAGAGTTTTGTTCTGTATCATATTCATGTCTAATAAAATAAAAGGTGATATTTGAAAGACAATCATGGGAACTAATAAGGTGCCTGGTCATGGAGTAGGAGCTCAACAAATGTTTTTGTATCAGCTAGTGAGATAAAGAGAAACCTTAGACTACTTAGGAGGATTACCACAAGGGACCTCCTGTAGGAAGGTAACTCACATGACTGGAAAGGCAGAACACTACTCCCGAAATGGGGAAAGGATTGGACAGCCTCTGTGATTTTTTTGACCTACATATGAGTGTTGTTTCAAATTATCTTTCTCCTAAAATCTTTTTTAATAGAAATTTTTGAAGAATCCGGAATTGTATGTGCCTCCCTTAGCACCTCACCTACTACCATCTGCTGACATGATCCCCAAAAAGCTAACCCTATTAGAACTGAAGAGTCGATTTCCAAAGTGTGCTGAGCTCCAGGGCTACTGCCCAGTGACCTATGAGGAGGGAGAACACAGGCAAGTTCTTTTGTCCTTGAGAAGTGCAGAAACTATGCCTTCCTGGGGTTGTGTAACAACCTTAACGCTTGTGTCAGATAAATAGATACAGAAATGTGGTGTTTATACACTGTGCCACAAAGAAAGGTAAGTGTGTCATTTGTAGGAAAGTAGATGCACCTACAGACCATACTGTTAAGAAAAATAAATCAATCCCACAAGCTTAACTTTCACACAGTGATAGTTTCTTCTTATATGAGAAAACTAACGTAAAAATAAAAACCAAAATAAAAGACAGATAATGAGAAGAAGGAGGTTAGATCTTCTCAAAGGGGAAGGGGATCAAGAGATATGGGGAAAGCAAGGAAGGATGGAGGATGAAAAGAAAAATTAAGATATGTTATGTGCATATATAAACTCCATACAAGAAATGTAAATGTTATGTGCTGCAAGCATGTACAAAGAAGAAGAAAAAAGATTTGAGTGGGGAGGGGGGAGTTAGGAAAGGGAAGAGGATTGTACTAGTTACTTTTTTCCTGTTGCTGAGACAAAATGCTTGATGCCCAAAATTAATGAAAGAAGGGCTTATTTAGCTCACAGTTTGTGGAGGTTTTGGTCCATAATCAGCTGCCTCTGAGGACGTGTGGCATGGCACAGAGGCAATACTTCAAAGCAACCAAAGACCGCAAAAGAACAACAGCAGAATGGGGAGAGCAAGCCTTTTTTCCTCATTTGTATGCCAACTATGTGCCCAAAGAATCTCCATGTTCTCTTCCACAAACTCAGTATGTGAGGACCCTGGCCCCCTGCTGAGTTATTTGTTTAAGCTTCAAAATTTTTCAGTTCTCACAGTTCCTATAAAAAATGTAAACATTATGTACTGTATGGATGTGTAATTTAAAAAGCTTACTTTTTTACCTGAGGAAATGCTTTGTTTTTCCTTAAACAGCATAGGTAGAAAAACAAAACATTTTTGACATCTTATTTACATAGTACTGCATAGTAATTACATCATAGGGTATTGTTTTTATCTTTCAGATATGACGCCTTAGTACCTGGTAACAGTAACTATGCTGTTGAGTATCATGATCGTATATATCTTTGTGAGAATAAAGAAAAACTCCAGAAATTTTTGAGGTGAGATTATTCATTATATTACAGATATTTATTGGATATCTGAGATAGAGGACTAGTCTTTCCTGTCCCCAAATCTGAGTCTCCAGGCCTGTTTGAATACCTGATAACAAGCAGGCACAGGGGAACACACTTGTAAGGATGGATAAGGCAAAAGGATCACTGCTGGTTTGAGGCCAGCGTAGGAAACAAAATGTGATGAGGCTCTAAGAGTGGGGAAGTACTTGGAGTTCTCAGGAAATGTCTGAATAAGGAAAGGGAACAGGCTAGATCACTTGTGGAAAACCCCTGGTTCATGTGCGATAGTGGGTTATTTGTTATCATTGAAAGTGTATAGTTTTTGTATCAGCTAGGGAGATAAAGAGAGACCTTAAACTACTTAGGAGGATTACCACAAGGGACCTCCTGTAGGAGGAGAGTAACTCACATGATTGGAATGGCAGAGCATTACTCCTGAAATGGGAAAAGGATTCACCATCGTTGGATAAAGGAAAAGAGGGACAGATTCCAAGCAGAGGAGGGCCAGGGAGACAGCTCAGTGGCTTAAGCATCTGCCTGGCAAATGCAATGTTATGAGTTTGATCTCCAGTACCAAAAAAAAAAAAAGATTGCAAACAGAGGGGTTTCCAACCATCCTTGCCTTTGCCTTGGGGATCTCAGAATTGGAAAACTTCAGCATGACTGAATATGATGCTATGAGGGAAAAGAGAGAGAGGTAAACTGGAGGTGATGAGCAGAGCTAGAGTTTAAGGTCAAATAAAACCGCCAGCCAGAGCCTGGCTTGACTCTGAGGGCTCTGACTGACTTGAAGCTCTGGGAAGGTGTTACAGTTATTCAGCTTTGGAGTGAGATCACTGTGGGTTGGAAGAAGGAATGCAGTTTCAGGCTGAAAGAATGATCCTGGCCAGAATACTATGGCATGTTCAAGCTTCACCTTGAATGTAGCAGGGTTGGGGCCATGCCCTGAGTATTGTACACCAAGGTTGGAGGTTTCCAAGAGAGGCAGAGAAAGGAGAACCTAAAGAGGTGGAAGGGGAGGCTGGCAGGAGGTAGGAAGGCTGCAGGAGGAGCAACTGTGGGAATGTGTGGTCAACAGGCTGAGTGCTGCTCCAGGCTGGGCCACCCCAAGGCCAGAAAGCATATGATACTGAGGCTGTGCAGGACATTGGTGATCTTGGGCAGTAAGCTTAGGAGACTGAGGTGAGCTAGAAGAGGTGCGGGAGAGTAAAGGAGATGAAGACCTGGTCTGTAGCTGAGTGACTACATGCAAATGCTGCAACAGCCATGAGAAGGGGCAGGTGAAGGAGGCACGTTGGATGGGAATCCAAGACCAGGAAACCCCACAACTGTACCACCACCCCTGGCTGGAGAGGACAGCAGCTCCTCATCCACTGCATACCATCCTGGCTTCACAAGAATCTGGAAACAAAATTTCTTTATAATCTTCTATGATTTTTAACCACTTAACAATTTACTTTGAGCTTCACTTAGGCAGTGCATTTCTTTATATGCTAACTATTCCAAGTGTAGTTTGGGCAGGTGTCAATTGAAGCAGTTGATTCTTGTTTGCACAAACATACACTTGTATGTCTATTAATTTGATATATATCAACTATTTTTACATACTTTTTATTTAGAACATTGTATGTCTTTCATATTTGTTTCTAGTGAAATCTAGTTGTAATTATTTTGTTTTACCAATTTATTTTCTAATTATTTTATTTGTGAAAAATAATTTTGTTCTACTATCTATAAAAACTTTTTTTTTAATACTTTTTAAAAAAAATTATTTATTTGTGTGTATGTGTGTGTGTGTGGCCAGCTCAGCCCACCAGGGGGCAGGGTGGCTGGCATGTGGTGCTGGAGGATTGAACCGTGGTCTCTGTGCTTTGTGAAGCTTGTTCTAAGTAGGTGCTTTAGACAACTGAGCCATCTCACCAGCCCTAAAAACTCTTATTGTAAGCAAATAATTTTTACACTTTTCTAAAACTCAATGATACTCTTTCACAATACAAAACAGACACGTTTGGGACACTGACACTGCCCAGAAAGGAAATGCCAAAAGACCTGCAAAACGAAACACTGAAAGAGAGAAATGCTAGCAGATCAGAGTGGGAAATCCGTGTTATGAAATGGAAAGACAAAAAAGGCATTTTCTTGTCAGCTGTTTATAATACAGGAATGATAGATCTTGAAAAAAGAAATGCAACTAAAAATTTCAGTAGTGGTTGGTGATTATAATTATTATATAGGTGGTGTTGACAGAGTTGATTGACATCTTACAAGGTAGCCTATAATCAAAAGCAAGAAAATATATTATTATAAAGTATATACGCACCTTCTGGACCAAACAATACATAAGTTGTTATTTGTTCAAAACAAAGTGATTTTAAAAAGTCATAATTTAGATCAGCTCTATAAAGACCAAATAATTGAAAAATATGAGATAGTGAGACAACAGCCAGGACATTCATCACCAATGTCTTCACCATGACATTCAGTGGGTAGACATTTTATTGAAATTATGCCACTCTCAGAAAAAAAGAAAAGGCCAAAATGACAGTGTGAAGTGTATTGTTCAAAGTAATCCTGGCTTCTCCTGGTCTTTTGCTTCTTGTCTTGCTCTATGATTTCTGTTCCACCATGTCATCATCAGCCATAATATGCTTGCCAGAGACAACCTCATGCCTGCACCATGCTCTTGAACCTCCAACATGATGAATTAAATAAACCTAATTTTTTTGTATACTAAAAAAGAAAAAAAGACAATAAACAAAAAAAAATTTAGAAAGAGATTAGATACTACTGTCCAGATTATAATGCTGAATTGTGTTCTGAATGTTTTAAGATATACCATGCACAAAAAAATTATTGAATAATTTTATCAAATAATAATTGATAAATTGTTACTTTTTATTTCCCATTATATTATCTTACAAAAATTAGTGAAAATATATGATTTTTGGCCATTCTGTATTTAAATAATTGGACTGGTAAATGGTTAAACACTTAGAACTGCTTCAGAATTTCAAATAAGGTGCTGTGCAGATTGAATCACACCTGCAGAGAGGGCATTGGGCATCATGGCATCTGTGGAGAGGCTTGCTCTTTCCAGATGTTTAAGTATAGAAAAGGGAAGGATATAGGGCTGAAGAAGAAAAAGTGGATTATCTTTTTATTATTTTCTTCATTTAATCTTTTTTCTTTTTGTGTATAGGGTGGTTACAAACATGTTTAAATGCAGACACATAGGAAGGATTCCAGAAAGAAGGAGAGGACAAAGGTGCAATGAGTGGGGAGGAGGGGGGAGAGGGAGAGAGAGAGAGAAGAGAATATGCAGGATGAGCCACAGTATGGTGGGGAGAAGAGGCAGCTTTGTGGGGAAGAAGGACCTCATGTCCTGTGCATGCTGACCTGTTGAGAGAGGAAACTCTATTCTGACTCTTACACCTGGTCCTAGTGTGACATCTACCTCAGGGATGAAGAGGTACTTGGATAATTAGAATTTTGAAGAAAATAAACTTTTAAGTCGGAGTTTTCTGAGTTTATTTTTTCTGTCTTTGTTGTGGCTGTTGTTAGTTGTTTTTATTTTTTGAGACAGGGTCTTGCTATATAGGTCAGGTTGGCCTTGAACTGATTACCAAGTCCAGGGTGACCTGGAACTCATGATGAAACTCCTGCCTCAGTCTCCCAAATGCTGAAATTAAAGGTATCTGCCACCACCATACCCAGCTAGAGTTTTCCAATTTTAAGATGCAACTAGATAGAAATTCATTTTATCTAGTAAAAAACAAGGAAACAAAATAGGTATGCAAGGCTGCAAACTCAGGTGAAGGGGCGCCAGGGAACTTCCAGGAGCCTCAGGCATCCCAATTGTGTGATTTGCTCCAGTGGAGAAAAACACGTCCTGAGCCTTACCTTTCAAATGCCTTGTACAATTTATGTCCCTATATATGGAGAATGAGTATATTCATTATCATCTGTTAATTGATTTTGTGTTCTTAGGTCACCACTGAAATACTGGGATCAGAAGCTTCCACAGAAACTTCCCCCATTAAAGGAACCGATGATCCTTACTAGTCTTCCTTTACCCGGATATCTGGAACAGGTTAGGGGAATAAAGGGTGCCTTCTTTTTAATAGTTATTTTCATTTTTGCAGCAATGAATTTCAATGATTTCTGAGGGTTTTTTTTTTCTGTTTTTGTTGCTGCTGTTGTTAGTTGGTTGTTACTGTTTTGTGAGACAGGGTCTTGCTATATAGGTCAGGCTGGCCTTGAACTCACTATGTAGCCCAGAGTGTCCTGAAACTCATGGTGAAACTCCTGCCTCAGTCTCCCAAATGCTGAGATTACAGGCGTGTGCCACCTCCACACTCAGCTAGTTTTCCAATTTTAAGCTGCAAATCTCTTAAACTACTATGTTCATGAGTGGTTGCTAAAATGTATGAAAGGCACCTACTTTTATAGATAATTCCTAAGTATCTTCACTAAATAGAAAAGAGCAGGTGATTTTAAAATTATTTATATTTGACTTGGATGGGTAGTTTGGATCCTATTTTTTATTTGGAGTGATTATAAAATATTTCTATAATTTGAAATGTGCAGATTCAGTCTCTAAGAGGTTAAAACACTGCTCAAAAAGAGTTGCAGGGACTGGCCAGATAGCTCAGGGACTGGGTGCTACCACACCCAGTTTTGGTGCCCAGCTCTGTGCACACAGGTTGGGGCTGGCACAGCATACAGTACTGAGAATCAAACACAGGTCTTTGTATTTGTCTAAACAAGCACTTAGACCACGTAGATATCTTCATAGCCTGGGAGCACTCTTATAGAGGGCAACTTTTATCGGAAGGGGCTCTTATCATCTTTGGAGCCCTAGGAACTGCTTCAGTGACACTGTGGTCTCTGGAGTTCTGTGTCCAGTGGTCAAGGATCTTCATGGCAGAAAGCAGACCAGCCAGTTCTAAGAACAGAAGGGGATATAAGTCGATAACTTGATGTCTAAGTCCCACTTCTTTCCTTTTTAATTTTTTGTGATATAAAATGCCACTTATATACAAATAGAACTGCGTAATGAAGCCCAAGTGATAATCCATCAATCAGCTATCCCCAAGCCATTTTGCACTTCACTTTTCCTAATCAAATATTTGTTGTGTTTCTTTCCTGTTGTTTAATCTTTATAAGCCTTATCACCAACCCCAAGGAGGCTATTTGAGGCAAGGAATTAGCTATTATCTAATGCACTGAAAAACCAACTCCAATGTATACATGGTTTTAAATTTTTTCCTACATGCAGGGTATTGCAACTTCTCTAATTAAAGCAATGAATGCAGCAGGGTGTATAAAACCCAAATTTCCCTTCTTAAGTATAAGGAGATCTGCACTGCTGTACATAGCATTTCATCTAAAAGGTATGCACATATTAGTGAAACACTGCTCAGAACTAATTTAGCATTAAATGTAGCATATGTATTAAATAGGGTTGTTAATCTCAGGTGTGTGTGTGTGTGTGTGTGTGTGTGTGTGTGTGTGTGTGTTTTTCCTGGAAAATGTAATACAGGGCATATTAATAAAAATATGAAAGCTGAAATGCTGGTTTTAAGAGTAGGGACTATAACTAATACATTTAGCATTCCATAATCCATGACATACAGAAGGTGAATACAGGCAATTACAATGTTAAGAGACTAGTACTCCGAAAAGAAAAACATGGGAAAAGAAAGACAAAATGGGAACAAAACTTTGTAAATAAGAAGACAAAGAGGGATTGAAGGGAGAGAAGCAGAATGTGGGAAAAAAATGTACCAAAATATATTATTTGCGAGTACAAATTCCTTATGATGAATGTATATCTAAATTGTACTACTAAGCTTAATTTTAATAAATAGAAAAACCCTCCAATCTTATCTGGAATGTTCAGCCAATAGCTGTACAACTCAGTCATATACCTAAATTCACTTTCTCTTTTTCATTTAATGACTTACTAACATGTAGGAAATATTCATTGTTCTATGGAATTTTTGACAGCATTCAATCCCAGAGGTTCTGAATATACAAGAAAGAAGTATAAGAAGAAGATGGAGCAGTTTATGGAGAGATGTGAACTCATAACATACCTCAGTGCCAACATGACCAGAAAATACAAGGAGCCTCAGTTTAGAGCCATTGACTTTGATCACAAGCTACAGACCTTTCTTTCTCTCAGAAATTTAGACCCGGCTAGGAGATAGTTTTTTTTTTACCATAGGCTGAATCTCATGTTACCTCCAAGTGACACAGGGAAACCAAGAGCAGTAGATCCAAGACTGTCCCCAACTCACTGCTCCTGAGTGATATTACAGGGTTGTCTGACTTCAGAAGGACTCAGGCTGGCCAACCAGGACAGAAAGCTCCTCTGCAAGCGTGGGTTTTGAAGTTTGATACTCTTTGCCTGAACTTTGATTCTTGAAGAAAACAAATATTCCACTTATAATTCCATTAAGGATAACTTCTAATAAATTTATTTTCCTTTTTAACATTTTAATGGAAAAATCAGTCTCTGGTAAGGAAAATTTTTTTCTTTTTCTTTTTTGATGGAACCGGGTGTTGAACTCAGGCCCTTGTGATTGCCATGGAAGTACTTGTTCTATTTAGCCATCTCCCTGGCTCCTAAGGAAAATTTTTACTCATTAAATTTTATAAAGCTTCAAGAAACAAAATTAATATTGATATAAATAAAACAAATATTATGCTTTTACATAAGGAATTATAAACTGTTTGAACTTAAGATGCTATCATTTTCCTAACAAAATAAAAGAGTTTTCAGTACCTGACAGTTAGTGCCTTCTTTAAAAAATTCACTGAAGCATGTTTTATACATTATTTTATATTTAGAAATTACCTGGAGTTTAAATAGTTGAATGAAACAGGCTGGCCAGAGAGCTCAGTGGACTAAAGCACCTGCTTAGGCAGGTGCAGGACCAGGGTTCCATCCCAGGTGTGCTGGGCCGGCCCATCTCTGGGGTGTGTTGAGACATTGATTGAGACTCGACATGGTGATGCATACCTGTAATCCCAGCACTTGGGAGGCTGAAAACAGGAGGATCATTATGAGTCCAATCTGTGTAGTGAGACCCTGTAGATCCTGTATGAAATACATTTAAAAAATAATAATAATAAAATAAAAATAAATAGAAAGTTGAAATCTAAAGAATCTTATTGTATGGCATCTGTAAAGAACTATAGACTAGAGATCAGGTGTAGTGACACATACCTGTTAACCCAGCTACTTTACAGGCTGAGGGCCATAAGTTTGAGGCCAGCAGAGTCTGCTTAGTGAGACCATGTTCTGAAGTGAAATAGGGATGGGGATGTAACTGAGTGGTAGAGTACATGTAGAACACACGTAAGGACCTAGATTTGCTTCTTGGTACTGTAAGAAAAATAAGGTATGCATTATAGAAAATCTTCATTGAATTTGGGATGTACAAATAAGATTTAATTTCATAGTTGCTGTGTAAAAAATCTAGACATTTAAAAAGTAAAACTGGCTCTCTTAAAAAACTTTAATGACCATTAATTATGTAACCTTGAGTAAATCTCAACTTTGAACCTTGTTTTCTTAATCTCTAAATAATTTAGCTCTGGGTCTTACAATTTCACTAATGTTAATTAAAAACTAAAAGAAACCTGTTGTATAGATTTTTAAAAATATATTTCACAATAAAATAATTTTAAAACAACATGTAGACCCCTGTTATCAATGTGAGAGCAAAGCCTTTTGAGACTGAGAGTTGCCTATAGCTACAAAGTTTTGCTGATGACTTATAACCTCCCTTATAACTATTTGTCCCTTTTTTCTTTTATTTTTTTTCAGTATCAGGGATTGAACTCAGGACCCTGTACTTGCTTATTCTGTTGAGCTATCTCCCTGGCCCCTCTCTCCCATTTTTTAACATTTGTAATATACTAACTTCACTAGACTACATCCTACTAGTTTTTTATTGTTTATTTTTCATTTTTGGTTCTTGTCATCAACCTCAAGGCCTTTTGTACTCTAGTGCACTCTAGGTAAGAACCCTGCTACAGAGCTACAACCCCAACCCTGGATTATTCGTGTGTGTGTGTGTGTGTGTGTTACTAGGAATTGAAACCTGGACCTTTGCACTGACCTACATCCCCATCCTATATATATTTTTTTTTGAAAATCTTGCTAAATCCCTGAACTTCCTGGGTTGGGTTCAAACCTATAATCCTCCTGCATCAGCCTCCCAGAGTGCTGGGATTATAGGTATCCACCACTGCTCACATTAACATACTATATTTCATTGTCTAGGATGATTTTTGAGTAAGTGTCCTACTTACCTGTTTTCTCTTTGGGAATTAACTGTCCCTTATTTCTTCAAAGGAGGAAACTTAGTTCTTGAGCTGAGCAGAGGATGAAATGCCACGTGCTCTCTTGTCCCTGCACAGGATCTCTTCCTCTTAGCAAATCTGCACAGCATCATGCAGGAGGTGGGATCTGTGGGTGTGTGGGAAATCAAACTCCCCAGAATATCCTAAGTTGTAGAAACTGCAGTTCCTCCCAAATGCAGCTGGTTACACACAAGAGCTCATCTTGGACAACTGTACACATGGCTATCATTTTCAGGCTGTTTGCCATATGTCAAACAGTAATTCACAATTCATGTTAGCCAAACTACTTTCCACATTGCTTTCAGGGATGTCAAAAACACAAATTTTGCTTCTTTACTATTATTTGGTATCATCTTGCTAGTTTTTGCTTCATTTTCCATGTGTGCAAAACTTAACTGTACTGGCTTTGAATTGAATTGAGACCAAGACCAGAGCAGATTAGAATTTGGAGAGCCTTTATTAGCTGGTCTAGTGGCCAGCCAGCTGCACTCCATGCAGGTCGGTGCTAACCAGCCACGCCCAGTGGAGTTGAGTTCAGTCCTTTAGAGCAAGCCTTGTTGATACAGCTGCAAGCTGTTCATGACTAGGAGGTTTTCACAGTTTTTAGCAATAAGTGGAACTTGCCCCAGATGGGGCCTGTTTACAGGATATGGTTAGGGTGGAAACACAGGAGCTGTGTACAACACTAACAGGCTGAAGGATCTGCACTTGAGCCAGGAAGCAAAGCTCAAAGGGCTAGAGCTCCCTGGCAGCTTTTCCCAATAGAAAAATAACAAGAGCCACATTGATTTCAACCCATTACAATAACTTTATTGCTTTAATTTGAATAGTGAGATTGAACATTATTTTATATGTTGATCAGAAGACCCACTCTTTTTGTGATTTCTCTTTCCCTCTGTATAATTTAAAATTATTTTTCATGACTTCTTTATGAAACATAGATATTAGATCCTAGTATCTAGAATAAATAAATCCTACATTTGCTATTATATGTGCTGCCAATACAAACATATTCTATTAGTTAACAAAGGAAAATCTGCCTATTATTTTTTTATGACTTTGAATAGTTATCTAAATTCTGGAAATATTTCCATCTCCAGAGAATTCATACATCTCCTATTGTTTTCTTCTCCTTTTTGTGTCTTTAAAATATGTCTATCTTTAGGGCTTCAAGAATTTATTTCAGGACATAATATGAGCTATGGTTTTAAATTATTCAAAACTCAAAGAGTGTAGTTTTAAAATATTTTAAGATTGAATATGCTTTTCAGTTTATTCTTAATTCACTTAAAATCTTACAAAGTTCAATGAATTTATTCAAATTTCATAAATTTCAATGAAGGGGAAAGAGTTCAAAAGTAGGAAATGAATGACAAATGTATTTTACATGTGATTAGCTCTGTGTATTTTTTTTTTTAGCTATGTGTAGTTTTGATTGATTTTCTTTCTTTTTTTATTTTAGGGAAGGGTCTACAAGGGTGTTCAGGGTCTCACTACTAGACTGGACTTGTAGTGATCCACCTGTTTACAGCCTCCCAAGAGCTGGGATTACAGGCGTGTGCCACTACAGCCAGTCTAAATTGCCATCTCAGTGCACCCTGGAGGTGGTGCTGGCATAGCAGTGATTTTCTTTTTTAATGCTTTTGTTTTTTCTTTTACAAATGAAGGCTGGGTAAATGTATATTTACAAAACTCAAGAGTCTTTCATTTTGGGTGATTCTGGGAAAAATTCTTAGAGGGATGATATCTGAATAAAATGGCCATTCAGAATCAAGACAGGTAGGGCTGGTGAGATGGCTCAGAGGTCTAAAGCGCCTACTTAGAACAAGCTTAGCAAAGCACAGGGACCGCGCGCGGTTCAATCCCCCAGCACCACATGCCAGCCAGCCAGCCCCGTCCCCTGGTGGGCTGAGCTGGCCACACACACACACACACACACACACACAAATAAATAAAATTTAAAAAAAAAAGAATCAAGGCAGGTAAAATTAGAGAAATTAATCAAAATTGAGGCGTTGTTTTGTTTTGGCAGTACTGGGGATTGAACTTGGGACCTTGTGCTTGCCTGGCAGGTGCTGATGCCACTGAGCAATCTCCCTGACCCAAAATTGAGATTTTTAACCAGGAGATGAAAGGCATTCCAAGATTTCACAATTACATATATTCACCAAACCTGTGTGTCAAGCATGTTGAACACTGCATAGTATATACAAGCGTGTGTATAGTCATAAGAACTGTACATTCTATGATAGGAAATAAAACTATGCAGATGTACATACCAATTGTGAGTATGCACAAGGTTTGGGACCTGAAAACTAGAGCACTACTGAATTAATACTTTACTTTTATTTTATTTTTATTTATGTATTTGGTACAGGGTCCCACTACGCAGCTCGGACTCGTAATGACTCTTCTGCTTTCAGTCTTCCCTGTGCTAGAATTACAGGCATGCACCATTACGCCTGGACTCGTTTGCCAGCTCAGTGCACCACAAGGGCAGGGTTGGTGCAGCATGTGGGACTGGGGATCGAACCCTGGTCCCTTCATTTATCAAGGCAGGTGCTTAGTCTCCTGAGCTATCTTGCTGGCCCAATATTTTACAATTCTTTATAAAAAGCCTTTGTTGGTATGAAAATATCAGTTATCCTTCTGTTTCCCTCAAGTTTCTTTAGGTTGTAATAAGGCTTGGACTATAATTTCTTTCCATGATAGTCATCTTTCAACTCTCACAGGGTGCACAAGTGTGTTTGATGCTTTTCTTCATGACAAACGATTTCTACCTGCTTTAAAGTTCCAGCTGATCATGGCCCTCTTCTTCCATCTACTACCATGGTCTTATACTCAATTTATCCTGAGGCTAGTAGGCCTGGGTCTCTGTTCATAAAGTTCTCAATTCCTGGAGCTTCTCCTGACTAGAAGAATTGGAAAGAAGGAGGAAGACTGGATTTGGATGAAGAGATAAAGTCAGGGTATCCCATGTATCTATCAGTATTCATTCTGCCAGTGATCTCTTAGAATAACTTATAATGTGTGCTCTGATAACTCCACTATTAATATCTCAAATTCTGTTCTCACCTCTAAACTCCAGAATTACCTATGACTGTCTACTCTGTCCCCTCATGGGTATCTAATTGATATATCACATTTACTGTATCAACCCTACACTTGTTATCCATGTAACTCTTCGTGCTCCAATCTTCCTTCAGATCCATGACAATACATGTTAACACTGTACAGTAGGTCTGCCCCAAACCCAGTGGTCAGTCATGATTACATTCCTGCCCTCATTCTTCAAATCCACTCTCTTAGCATGTCCTTCAGAAAACCCACATCCAAAATACAAAATACATTGCCAGCATGGACTATTGCACTTTGCACAACTGTCACCCCAACCCTATTGCTACATCCATGTTGCTCTACAACTTACTCTTTATCTAGAAAAAGAAGTCATCGCTAAATACATAATCTGATTGCATCAATCTGTAAAAATCACCTTCCAGTGGCATATTTCAGGTAAGATGAAATATAAAATCCTTTTACATGCTATATTTCTGACTAGTTTCCCATGATACAAAATACCTCTGGTTAACACCATGATAATTATTTTAATATTGAGTGTTGAACCTAGGGCTTACACACTGATATATCTTCAAAACTATTTTAAAATTTTTTTGAGATTAGCCTTGCAAAATTGCCCAAGTTGGACTTGAACTTGCAATCCTCCCACTTCAATCCCCAAGAGTGCTGGAGTTAAAGACATGCCACCACATCTGCTTTCTGTAATATTTTAACCTGCTTCATATTATGGGATGCTGCTATGGTTTGTCATTATATGCCTTCCCTGAACATCATGCTCTCATAGGTGGGGCTTTTGAGAGGTGCCTGGAAAATGACCTGTGACACAGTGTTATTGTATATGGAATTGGGATGAAGAATTTGTGGCACTGAATAAGTCCATTAAGTAATTTATGATGGTTCTGGGTGTCAATCAACACAGACACCAACCCCTGGATGAGGGAGGTACCAAACAATAGGTTTATACCCTACATTGAGTATTAAGAAAAGGACAGAGGGAAGCTAATGGCTTCATATTAACCCTGCCATGGAGGTGAGGATTAGGGTCAGGATGAGCATCAGGGGCATGGTCAGAGTCAGGGTCACGGTGAGGATCAGGGACAGGGTCGGGGTTTGGGGTTAGGGGTTAGAGTCAGTGTCAGGGTGAGGATCAGGGTCATGGTGAGGGTCAGGGTCATGATTTAGGGTTAGGAGTTATGGTCAGGGTCAGTGTTCAAGGTCAAGGTGAGGTTCAGTGTCAGAGTTGGGGTTTCAGGTTAGGGTTAGGGTTAGGGTTAGGGTTAAGGTTGGGTTAGGGTTAGAGTTAGAGTTTAGTTGTAGTATTAGGGTTTTTCATAGTGAGAACTATGAGAAGTCTATCTTAACCTTATCTTCCTGCCTCAGATTGCTGAGTACTTGTATAGCTGTATTTCTGCCCACACCCTACCTTTGTAGTTGTTATCTATTTAGATGGACCTCAAATTATAGTCTATGTGTTGTGGCTTTCTCAGCACTATGTTTCTAATGGGAATATTAGGTCCTTATCAGGAGTACTGAGGTTCATGATATTGTGCAAGCTATGTTAAAAGCAGAGTGCATTAGCAGGTTGTGTAGCTGAGATGTAAGTTTCTTACCTAGCAGGTAAAAATTCTTAGGTTTGATCATCATTATCACAAGAAAAAGAAACAGTAGTGGAATATGCAAACGTTTAACTGCGTACTCTGGAAGCTTAGGCAGGATAACCTCAAGTTCAAGGTCAGCAGCCTTGATGACACAAGTAGTTCACAGCTAGCCTAAGCTAAACAGTGAGACCTTATCTCAAAAAAAGAGTTACAGCCCTGTCTAGGGCACTTGAATTCTAATTGAGCAATAAATAAAGGATAATAAATAAAAGCATTGTGCTATGTCATGAAATTTACATCTATTTTTTCCACCCGGGATTTTTTTTTTTTTTTTTTTTTTGTGGTACCAGGGATTGAACTCAGGACCCTGTGCATGCCAGGCAAGGGCTTATGCTACTGAACTATCTCCCCGGGGCCCCTCAACAGGGACTTTTAGTGAAAAACTTCATGTTCAATAAAATAGAAAGTGAAAATAGATGGACAGAGAGTATGGAAGGAGACCCAGTCCTAGCCCAGGTCCGGTGAGGGTGTGGAGAGCTTCCTGCTAACCTACGCCGGCGGAACCAGTCCCAGCCCAGGTGCAGCATGGGCTGGACCCTCTCCCACCCCCTCGGGCCGCCCCCCACCACTCCGCAGTACCTCCCCCACCCCTCCCACCAAGTAG
>NW_004525007.1:507872-509048 GCF_000260255.1 Octodon degus
CCAATGCTATTATGGGCTACTGGACTCTTTTAGAATATTTTGCTGAGTTTACACACCTATAATATTCAATAACGGAACTTAGAAAAAAATGGGATATACCTATGAATATCCATTTTGTATCTCTGTATTAAAAGTGGTTGGGATAGATATATAGTTGCATACTCTTAATGAATAGAATGATTTGTTCTAATGGTGTTTGTAAATAGGATCATAAGTCCGCATCTTATACAGCAATTAACCCCTAAGAGGAATATATGCAGTGTATTATTTGTTGAAAAAAATAAAAGAAGTGAATGTTGATATTAGGTGCCAAAATGTTTACTTAAATACATAGATGCAGAATTATTAAAATGTGAAAGTAATATAATACTAAAAATGTATGTGGCACCAATTTTTGTGATTGAAAAAATTAGGACAAACTGTATATATATATGTATACCCACATAAAATCTGTCCCTTTTGGTTCAAAAAAAATAATAGGATATCATGTCTGCATCTTGTACAGCAAATAACCATTATGAAGAGAGTATACAATGTGTTAATTATTGAAAGTTCCCTACCAATTTAATTTGAAACTGTCTCATTGCTATATGTCTCTCAATAAAATTATGGAAAAAAAATTTAGTTGTAACTATAATCACCAAAGTACTAAGTGCTTTTAAAGAATATACTGATAAAAAATATAGTAGAATATAAAAATGATGGAACCCCTGAATAAGCAATTTATGAAAGAAATAGAATGTATGAAACAGGTTCAAAGTGATATACAGGATATTAAAACCTCAATCACAAGCTTGCAAAACCGTTTTAGGGAAAGTGAAAATAGACATTCTGACCTTAAAGACAACCTTGCAGCTAGTGGAAAAGTAAGAAAAGATCTCTTTAAAACAACTAGGATGAAAAAAAAATAAAAAAAAAATAAAAAAAAACAACTAGGATGCAGGAAAAAACAATTCAATACGTGCAAGATGATGCAAAGATGAACAATGTGAGACTAATAGGCATCAATGAGAAGGAAGGAGACAATACAAATGATATAAAAAGAATACAGGCAGAAGTAATACCAGAAAACTTCCCAAATATGGGGCAACAACCTAACATTCAGATAACCAAAGCATATAGAACTCCAAATAATATCAACCCAATGAAAACCACACCCAGACATATAATAATCAA
>NW_004525007.1:510639-511435 GCF_000260255.1 Octodon degus
AGAAATGATGCTCTGCATTTGTCTCAAGTCAGGCTAGGGGCCAGATGTGTGACTACAGTGAATGCAAATTGAAGACTTTTGCTTTGTTTTGCATTATTTATGTTGTGTTTCCTTTTTGGAGACAGGATCTCACCACACAGTCAGACTGGGCCCAAACTCAAGGCAACACTCCTACAGCATCCTGCTGAGTAGAGGTATGAACCATCCTGCCTAGGTGTAAATTGTAACATTTTAAAAATGAAGACTGGGCTGAGGAGGTGGCTCAGTAGGATAAGCGCTTGACTGGCAAACTCAAGGATCTGAGTTCAATCCCTGGTTCTGAAAAAAAAAAAAAAATGGAAAAAAAATGAAGACAGATATAATGAAAACACAGAATTAAAAATTACACTATGTAATTTTTTTTTTTGGTGGAACCAGGGATTGAATTCAGGCCCCTGCACTTGCCAGGGAAGCGTTTATTCTACTGAGCCATCTCCCCGGTCTCTACACTATTTAAAAATTATTGTAAAACTAACTTTTTTCTTATACATTGTAAATCATTTACTGGTACTGTAAACAAAATATGGAAAACAAACAATATCTTCAATACAAAAAACATTTTCTCTTGAGACAGGGTAGTTTGCACTTCAACACCTGATGTAGCCCAGATTGGCCTCCAACACTCAGTGTTGCTTCTCCCTCAGCCTCCCAAGAGCTCCGATTATAGGGGTGCAGCACTAAGGTGCTATTGGATAGCAGTTCTAAGAACAGTATCTGTCTGCAGAGATACAGGACAGGGACAGCAACAGGAGCCTTG
>NW_004525007.1:512788-513602 GCF_000260255.1 Octodon degus
GGCCTGAAACATTAATCTGTAGTTCTGTCTGCCTCTCTCTGTCTCAGTCTCTGTCTCTCACTATATATGTCTCACTCTCTCTGTCTCTCTGTGTCTATTTTGTCTGTGTGTCTGTCTTTGTGTCCCCCCCCCGTGTGTGTGTGAGTGTGTGTGCACATGTGCTCTCTCTCTTTATGTCTTTGTTTTCATTTCTTGAGCCATCCTCCCTTTATGTAGCTGCAAGAGGTCAACTCACATATTAGGCTATAAGTGTAAATCTTGTGTTTTCTGTTGTATAAAAAGTGTATACTCCTCACTGTTCTAAGTTGTTTAGTAACTTCTGGCTGTTCCTTGGTGTTTGCTAAGATAAAATTCCTTCCTCACTAATTCCTGTAAACAAAGTTAGCTTACAGAGATGACTTCCAAAATAAACTAAATGGGTTTCAACTTGTAACCTCTGGCTATGCAAGGCTGCACGCAGATACTCAGGTGCAAGATAATAAGAAACCTAAAGCCCCAGGAAATGTAGTCTGAGTAGTGGTCACGCTGACCCTAAAAGCATTATTTTGTATCAGACAAAGAATTTTTGTATCAAACTGAATGTGGTTCTAGGTTTTGAAAGCCTCTCTGCTTCCCGGGCTAGCTGTCTTTTCCTGCATGAGAGCTGACCAGGGGAACTGAGATCAGTAATAAACGGCTTTTTAAAATTCCAATCTGGCTGGTCTGGTTCTATTCTGAGAGACCTGTAACAGTAGCCTGGCCGGGCGTCCTTCCTCCTGCCCCATCCTTCTTTTTGCTGGGATTACCAACACTGCCTCTACTTCTATAAACTCCC
>NW_004525008.1:0-2236 GCF_000260255.1 Octodon degus
TTATATATTTCACAAGATAATCATGACCCAAATGAGCTTACTATGATCAAGGCCTCTCACCATAATTTCATCTTTACCTTCGTCTAGATACACATTTCCAAGAAAGAAATACAATAAACTAGTAAATGCATGAAGAAACATTCCACGTCACCAGCCATTTTTGAAATACATAATATAGCAATGCTGAAATACCATCTCATCCTACAATGAATGGCTTTCATAAAGAAGTCATCCAACAACAAATGTTGTAAATGTTGTGGCGTAGAAGAAAGCTTTCTCTGTTGCTGGTAGGTATGTAGTCTGGTACAACCATTACGGAAATCAGTCTGGAGACTCCTCAAAATACTAGAACTGTGGGCCACGGATAGAACTCAGCAGTATCTGTTCCTACCTGGCAATAGCAAGGTCCTGAGTTTGATCCCTGGTACCACAAAAAAAAAAGAAAACTTGAAATCCCATTCAATCCAATAATCCCCCTAGTGGGAATTTTTCTAAAAGAACTGAAAACACATTATAGTGATATGTACACTGCTATGTTTATAACATTACAATTTGTGATAGCCAAATCTTGGAAACAACCAAAATACCCATGACCTGAGGAATTAATGAAATGTTGTGGTATTTTTATACAATGGAGTATAAAAAAAAATAAATTTGAAGCCTTCATAGATAAATGGATGCACTTGAAGTTATAAGTGAAATAAACCAGACCTGCATGTGTAAATGTCATGTTGTCTCCTTAGACAAAAGAAGAAATAAAAATTGAAAGGTGTAACACAGTTAAATGGAAAGTGAGAACTTAAGGATTAAACATGAAGATAGAGAAAGTAGAAAAGTTAGCAAATATAGCAGAGGCAAAACCATACATTTATATAAAGAAGGTGGTTAAAGCAGTGGTCCTAAGAATCCTTATCAGGTTTTTAAAGACAGCAGTTAATGAGTAGAGTTCTTACCCTGACCAACTCTATATTCTATTATCTGTGAACTAAGCAACTACACTGAGAATTACTAACAAAGTGGAGAACAATGTGTAATACTAAAGCCATGTTTGAAATACCTATCATTTTGGTGTTCTAAATGCATACGGCTTCTAACACCATATCTATTATTGCTATACTCTTTAAAGTAAATGTTTGTTTAAAAAAGCAATAAAAGAAAACAAGAGACAAGAAAAAAATGTCATAGGATTGTCCTGCTACAATGTTACATATGGTTTTATTTCTAAGTTTCCATGTAAAAATGTGTAACTGGGTTTTTTTCCACATTCTATAGGGATTTAAAGTTTAGAATATCCATGTTATGTCTAAGGTGTTTGATATTCAAACATACGGTGATGTTAAGCTTATTGCCTCTGTTACAGGGTAATAATGTCATTAAGCTTCTTTTCTGGATGTTTAACAATTAAAGTTTGCAGAACAAAAATTAGAGAAATAGAGAGTCTACAAGGATAGCCAATTTTTTAGCCCTAGCCCTTCGAGGTCAGTGAGAACTCAGGACATAAGAGAACCTGTGCTGTGACATCCTGTAACTCAGTAGTGTCCCAAATTTCCGATCAAGATTATGGGCCACAGAGGAAAGTGATCGACGATGTATAGTGTGCCTAAGGAGAGTCACATGGAGAGAAATCATTCTCTCTGACTTTCACAGAGAGCAAACTGGTCAAGCAATGTCCGTGACTCATCCACATGGCTGACACTGACAAAAGATTTACAAGGTGCAGTACATGGTTTCAGGGTAAATCCTGTGTGGATTTGACTGACCTTGTCAGAAACAAAAGTTAGGGCCGGGGAGATGGCTCAGTAGAATAAGCGCTTCCCTGGCAAGTGCAAGGGCATGAGTTCACTCCCCAGTTCCACTAAAGAAAAAGAAAGAAAGAAAAAGAAAAGAAAGAAAGAAAAAAAAACTAAAGTTACATTTTTAGTTATATAGGTCTTCCTTTAACTTAGTCTTAACCATCCAGCAGAAAAGTAGTCATGACGGGGCTGGTAAGATGGCTCAGTGGTCTAAAGCACCTACTTAGAACAAGCTAAGCTAAGCAAAGGACAGGGACCGCGGTTCAATCCCCCAGCACCACAGGCCAGCCAGCCCCGCCCCCTGGTGGGCTGAGCTGGCCACACACACACACAAAATACATAAATAAGAAAAGTATAGAGTCCTAGCCCAGGTCCGGTGAGTGTGCGGAGAGTTTCCTGCTACCCTGCGCCGGCGGGACCAGTCCCAGCCCAGGCGCAGCGTG
>NW_004525008.1:6051-17223 GCF_000260255.1 Octodon degus
GAAAAAAAAATAAATAAAAAAAAGAAAAGTATAGGCATGAAATATAAAAAGTAGTGCCATATTAATAAGGTGAGCTATAAAAGGCTCAACTCAAAAACTTCTCACAGGGAGAGGGATAAAAAAAAAAAAGAAAATCAACAACAGCTTCTGACAACTCCCAGTTCTGCTGATAACCCGCTACTATTATAGACTATTGGACTATATTGGGTTATTTTGCTGAATTCAAGTAGCTACAATATTTGATCTGGCATCAAGTATGAAAATGTCTTTTAAATACTTCTCCAAATATAGCCTCTCTAACAGCAATGGACCACCCATCACTGACAAAACTAAACAAAAAAGGACATAAATAAAGGACCATTTTGTAGTGAAAAAAAAAATATATATATATATGTACAAAATAGGATAGATATCCAGCTACTTTCTCTTAGTTCAATGAGAAGATTTGCACTAATATTGTTTGGACAAGATATCATGTCTGCATCTTGTACTCTGAATAACTACTATGAAGACAATAGTATGCACTGTATTAATTATTTTAACTTTCCTACTATCCTGTTTTTAAAACTGTTTCATTGTTATTTATTTCTCATTAAAATTAATACAATTTTTTTAATTATTAAAGTTATACTCAGCATAGTTCAGACAAAGATTAAAAACTTTTGACAAATATTTAAAGTAAAATCATATCAAAGTCTAAGTAAAGCTTTTGGTAATTTTTAAATATTTGGAAAAAGATTATTTTACTATTATAATAATAATATCATTGGGAATGGTAAATGTTTTTGCAAGTTGCTGCAAAATGTACTAAAAGTGATTATATCATGAAAACTTTTATAAAAACTGTGAAACCTGGTGTCCAATGTCTTATGCTTTCTGCCTTTGACCAACATGGATTTTAGTTTTTTTAGAAATTCGTGTTAAATTTACTTTTGCTAATATGACAAACTTAAGCTTTCAAAGGGTCAAATACTATACATATCTGCTCCCTCTCCACCCATTCTTAGTATGAATCCTCAATTATCTATTCTTTTGTATTAACACTTATTTCCTTTAATGCCTGGCCAAATAGCTCAGCAGATTAAAGCACCTGCAAACAGGCACAGGGGCCCAGGGCTCAATCTCCATGCCTGTGCCGGCCCCGCCCCCAGGACATGCTGAGAGGGCAATTGAGACTAGGCATGGTGGCGCGCACCTGTAATCCCAGCTCTTGGGAGGCTGTAAACAGGCGGATCACTACATGTCCAATCTATGCAATGAGACCCTGAACAGCCTGTAGACCCTTCCCTAAAATACAAAAAAAAATTTCCTTTAGGACTTTCTTTTGTAGTAAGGAATGTTTCCAACTCTACATCCCTTTCCATATGTTCCTTAATTTTTTAATTCACCAAAAGGTATAACTACAAAATCATTTTATATTCCTGGTATTTTCCTGGCATGCCTATGAAAGGGGGAAGTAGACAGGCATTTGACCGGGTAGACGCTCGCAGTTGCAGAAGAAGAGCACCCATGGAGCGCCACCCATGCCTGACCAGATGGCCCGGCCTGGACCTCTTCTCCTAAGGCCATCTAAATTTGTGCATTGATTAAATAATTAATAGATGACAGCATGTGAATCACACAATGCAAGAATGGTTCCTGCATGCAGCATCCACCTGTAGGTTGATCTTAATGATGCTTCTTCTATTAACTTTCAGTTGGCATCTGCTACAACTTTCACGGTGTTTAGCAATGTAGCAAATACTTTTCAAAACAGCAGTTACAACACAGACAACAAGACTGGCATTTTCTCATGATGGTCAAAGGTGTAAGCCCAAGCAGCAATCAGGTGGTGCGCAGGTGGGACAGGGCCTCCGGCGAGCAGCCATCCTAAGGGGCACAGAGCAGAGGAGACAAAAACCAAGGCTGTCATCACTGACGTTTCCCTCATGACCTTGCACCCATGTCCCTGTCCACCTTTATACAGACTGCACAATTCTGAGTCACAAGGCTGCCACTCATGCGCTTCAGGTTTTAGTTTTTACTGAATGTGAGTAGAAACCATTACCTCCATCCATCCTTCTAGAAATGCACGCTCTTTTGCCCATTTCATAATAATTGATTTCTCTGTTTATGGAGTCAGTGGTTTATGAGTTGACTTATAAGAATCAAATGAAACACAGGAAGGTCAAGCAAGACTGGCTCTCCTGGGCTGGACCTCAGTTTTAGCACAGGTATTCATTGCATCTGACTCATACCCCACAGGTGGTCATCATGAATCCAGCCCGGGTGCCTCTGACCTTCCCTTTCTGGGTCGTGTGGTGGCTTTGCCCTTAAGGCACCAACGACAACTTAGAGGCCGCAATGCCTGAAGCTGCGGATGCAGCCTTGAGCCACTCATCCTTAGTTCAGTCTGCACTAGCTTAACATTTCAGCAGTGCTGTTGATTCAATCGAATAAGCAGGGCAAGGAGGAGGTATCTCAGCTCCAACTTACCCTGGTGGTGCTCCTTTGCTGAAAGAACGGCCTCCCTGAATGCTTCATCATCCTTAGAGCACAGCCGTTCTGAAAAATACAAAGTCTTTCAGGCATTCATTTTGATATATTTTCACATTAGCCTAAAACCTGAACCTTGCAAATGTTCAACCACGCTGTTGTCTAGCTCTCACTACGCTCTCTCTATTACAAGATCAAACTCCTTGATCATCTTCATATCTTCTCTCATTTGTACAAATCCACATCTTCCTTAGGACTTCCTACTGACTTTGACAATAAATGTTCCTCCTCCTTATTTATTTTCCTTTGCACAAGGAAAGGAAATAAATATCTGCCTTAGCTTAATTTTTTATAACAATATTGTTTCAATTTCTCCGATAAATGTGCCATACAAGATAGTTTTACCTCCTGACATGGTTAATCATACCCCCTTCAAAACAATGAAAGTGGCCAGGATCCCAGGTGTGTGGGGCCTTAGCCCTGGACACACGGCACTCTTTAGGGCAACTGAATGGCACCCTCCAGGCCCAGCCATCCTCATGGTCTGTCTTTCTCTAATACTGTGTTTAAGGGTGGATGCAAAAATGAAATAACCCTGAACCTAAAAATATGAATAATTTCTTTCAGTATTACTAAAGTCCATCTCAAGAGGTCTTTCCACAGGTGGGTGTTAATATCATACTTAACATCAATCCGATATTTCCCACTGGGGTTCTCACTTTTTTTTTTCACATTTAACACGTCTTAGAGAACACTCAAAAAGCATGACATTGACCATGGCTCACACGGGATTTCAAGTTCCTGATGGGAATATGTTACCAAGAGCTCTGGGTCATAGAAGATCAGGTACATGAGCCCTGAAGCCCCAGTCTGAGATTCACAAATTATATTAGCTCATTTAAGACCAGAAATTGCTCCACGGTTTTGTCTTTCCGTTTTTTTGTTTTTTTGTTTTTTTGTTTTTTTTTTTTTTTTTTTGCAGAACCAGGGATTGAACTCAGGCCCTTGCACTTGCCAGGGAAGCGCTTATTCTACTGAGCCACCTCCCCAGCCCCAGAATATATTTATTGGGAGAAAGAAAACTCCTGTCCAAGAGAAGGACAGGAGAGGGGCCTGAGCGGGTAGCTCCCCCTCCATGGTTTTTTCTTAACATCCTTCCTTTTGTTGGTCATTGAGGAATTCACGGTCTAGAGCCTATGTCATTTTTTTAGGTAATAAAACAAATTACTTATAATGTTCCTTCACATTGATATTGAATATTATTTATTAATTACACTGTCCACATCACCTTTAGCCAAATATTTTACAATTAAGGAACATTTATCTCCACTGGGTTGTCAATATTAATTCGGCAACCATAATGTTATCTTGCAAATTCTTTATATATGTAAATATGTGTTTTACCATCAGAGCAATTGTAATGAGAATAAAAATGAACACAGCGATAAAAAAGAATTTCTATATCACCAACTCCTGGCTGACAGGATCAGTTCACAGTATAGAGTGGAACTCATTCACAGAAGACTTGAGGGCTGCTGACACACACGCATCCCACGACTGCTACAGCAGGCAAGCCAGCCTGGTCTCGGATTAGTCCCCTGCTTTCAGGGATATCTGCTTTCTCTATTACACCACTACTTCTCTAATTAACTATAATCCCTAATTCCAAAGCTCAAAGAGGATTTTTCTTTCTTACTTTCTTTTGATTTTGTTGAAACAGGGTCTCACTGGACTAGCCTTGACCCCACATAATCCTCCTGCTTCAGCTTCCTCAGTACTGGGATTGCACATGCACCTTGATAATTTTAATTTTTGCATAAAACCATTCAAAAACATATGAATCTGTTTCATTAATTCTTCTGTTTCATACATGCATTACATCATTCCTAACCAGACATGGTAATGAACCATGTCATTCCGGCCTTCAAGGAGCCTGAGGCAGGTGGGTTACATGATGGGCCCATCCTGGGTAAGTTAGTAGACAGATACAATAATAATAATAATAATAATAATAGCCGTAACAGTAGTACTAATAACAATACAGCACGAGGATATACTTGTGCATAAAGGTTCCATCTCCAATGTGACATACACAGACGACTTCATGCTAATATCCTACTGATCACTGCGATCGTTATGATCTCTGACCTTACTACATACTTTCTAACAACACTATCAATGCTCTTACGGAAAGCATAGAAACAGCGGCACTCACTCTGCTGCCTGGCGCTTTCTGGGCAGTGCAGAGCAGCTGAGCACGGAGGCGCCTCTGCCCTTCCAGTCTTCATGATGTGGCACTGTACGGTGGAGGGCAGAGAAGAGGAGAATGAGACTGAGGTCTTCTTGCTGCGCGACCCTGCTTTTTGCCTGCCCCTACTAAGCCACCTGTGCACCTTTGGTCAGTGCACTGACTTCAGTTTATTTTATTTTTGGCAGAACCAGGGATTGAACTCAGGCCCTTGCACTTGCCAGGAAAGCCCTTATTCTACTGAGCTATCTCCCCAGCCCCCTGACTTCGTTATTAAAATGAATAATTTCAGTATTTCCTCTAACTAAGGCCTTTAGTACATTTAAATGCTTGATTTGTACAGTGACTGTATTAGCCAAAGAGATGAGCCCCACATGCCATGTATTTCTCCTTGAACTTCACTGTTTCTTGTGTACATAATAAGGTTTTTTTTTTTTTTTTTTTTTTTTTTGTTTTGGTTTTTTTTGTGCGACCAGGGATTGAACTCAGACCCTGTGCTTGCCAGGAAAGCATTTATTCCACTGAGCCATCTCCCCGGCCCCTAAGGTATTTTCTTTTTTTTTTTTTTTTTAATTTTATTTATTTATGTGTGTGTGTGCGCGTGCGTGTGTGGCCAGCTCAGCCCACCAGGGGGCGGGGCTGGCTGGCATGTGGGGCTGGGGGATTGAACCGCGATCCCTGTGCTTTGCTAAGCTTGTTCTAAGTAGATGCTTTAGACCCCTGAGCCATCTCACCAGCCCCGACCTAAGGTATTTTCTTGCCTCAGCACATTTTTTTTTTAACCCTGGACTAGTCTCAGCCATTTTATATATTTCACATGATTGATGATTTAGTTTTTGATTGATCCAGTTATAAAAATGGAATCAAAACATGGGGGAAAGTCAAGCAAATGCGTTGTATATTTCTGAAATTTGTCTGTGAGCTCCTTTGAAAGGAAGGGAAAGACCTCACAGTACGAGGTACACATGCACTGTGCACAAGTCCTGCAGGACCGGCGTCACCACCGTCCAGGACTGGTCCTCTCTTTCTGACTATTCCTGTTACCTTTTTTCTTAAGACATGAGCTTGTTGGCAATCCTTCAGAGCGCATGGTTCACGAGGACCGAAGAGCCCATTCTGCATCCACAGACCATCTCAACTCCTATCTGGCATGCTTTTCCTCAAGGCTGTATTTGGCAATGAATTTCAACTAAGGCTCTTCGATTGTACTTGATGCCTGTCCATGAGAGGGAGTAGCCTTCAGCAAATCACCCAAAGCGAGGAGAGAACGTCGATCATACTTCACTGGCGTTCGCCTCCTAGGCAGCAGGGCTCCCAGAGGCGGCCTCCCTGCTGCAGTACATTCACTCTACAATGATGCAACACATAGATCAAGATTTGATGTCCAATTAATCCTCCCTTTAATTTTTTTAAAATATTTAAAATATTTTTCTTAACAAAGAAAACTCCAAAAAAAAAAAAAAAAAGAGAGAGAGAGAGAGAGAGAGAGAGAGAGAGAGAAAGAAAACAAACTTAAAACTAACCCAGAGCAATAAATTTGATCCAGAAGTAAAGCCTCAGTATTGCTTCTCCTAAAAAAAGAACACATTGCTCACCAGCAACTCAGGCCAACGGTGCTCACTATGATGACGCAAAGCGTGAGGATCACACAGCCTCCGACGTCACACTGGCCTACAACATCAGGAAGTGCGGATCAGATCGGCAGCCTGTGGGCCTCGCCTCGGGAGGCTCTACACTGGGACGACGCTTGATCCACTTCATCTTGACTTAACTGTGTAAAATTCATCGCTGGTTTTTTGTAACAACGTAACCAAAATGTGTGAAGCACAAAAGTCCAATTGCTTGCACCAAATGTCTCTACAGGATTATTGCCCACAAAGATAATAGAGTGGATCTCCTCTTGTTGCGCTGTGGGGTGCAGGCATGTGTCTGAATCATCCGTGCCTTGCTGGCCACCAGTAATGCTGATTAACTGGTCAGTATTTGGCCTTTTGCTTAATTAATTTTGAGATTAATTGATTTGAGTTTTCAATTGATAATAAATTGGCATGAATCACAGAATGCAATGAACAATGCCCTCAAATACCCATCACAATTTTTCCCAGCAACCATATTTTTCATTAATCTCAGTGTTGTCCATATCCATCAACATACACTTCTTATCAATAATAATAATAATAATAATAATAATAATAATGAGCCACCCATATGAAGGAACCTGCTTTATTTATATTCAAGAAGGACTCTATCTTGCTGGGGATGGCAAGGTGTTTAAATCAGCTCAGGGAATTTATTAGTCATTTAGGAGTTTAGCGCTTTGTACTGTGATTTATTTTTCTTGCCTATCAAGTGGACGAACACTGGAACTCAAGCGCACGTGATTATTCTGTGTCATCGCCCTGCCCACCGACTCACATCCAAGCATGCAGCCTCTAGGACCTATGCTTACTTAGAGAACTCCGGTGGCTCCAGTTATTAATAAAAATTTCTGCCTCACCACATATTTTCATGCTCAGATATGCTTCACTTCCTTCATCTTCATACATTGCTATATTTATTTATTCTTTCATTTATTGACTTTTAATAATAAAATCAAAACCTATGAAGCACCAGGGACTGAAAACATGATCCTTTCATGTCAAATGCTGGATACAGGCCCAGTTATTTCCACAGAGGTAAACACCCAAATTCCAGTTTGCAGTGGACCTCAGCAGGTTCATGGAGCCTTGGTCGTAAGCCCAGCTCCCAGCACATCCCTTCTAGCCACGCGGCCTTCCTGGGCCTTCTCTAATCAGCAACACCCCGCTCAAAGTCTGCCAAGTCCACAGGTTAGGGCTGCACGCTCCGTCTGCATAATAAAAAGTTCCAATCTCCATCCCTGAAGGCCCAAGAAGGGAGACCTAAAAAAGAATTTTAAAGACCTTTGAAGATTATGTACATAATACTGAGCCGTCTTTTAGATGCCTTATTTATTTTTTAAATGGACAACTATTTTCAGATTCCTACTGAAAAAATTTCTTGTCATAATGTATGTTGATAATTAGTCTGGGTATTTCCTTTTCCTTTCTATTGTTTCGTGTATTTATATTCACAGTATCCCTCTTTTATTACAATATACAGAATCAAATACTAGTTTGCTGATAAAATCTGCATCAGGGCTCATGCCCACAGGCTTCACACAGCACACCCCCTCTTCAATGGATGCAAGAAAGAAATTAATCAAAAGACAGATTCAGAATTATTTTGTTCATTGATTTGTGTGCAGGTCTTCAATTTGGTTCAATTGGTGCTTTATTGGTGACCAATTCCCAATTTGGCATTGCATTCAGTACCAAAATGCAATGTAATACCTGACAACACAGGAGTGTACGCAACGCTGCATGTTCTAAGCCTGTGAGGAAGCTAGAAAGGGTGAGGACACAGGAGAATTCACAAATGGAGGCGAGCAGCTCAGCCCGACAGAGGTAGGTTGGATAATAGGAACCAAAGCCTAATTGCACAGGCAGAATAGGTTGGAGCATCTTGTATCACTGGAAGGTAATGATTGTGTGAAGCTTATTGTTTATTTTATAAAGCACTAAGAGATAAGCATCTTAGATCCCCACATAAAGAGGAGCAAATACTAATTGTCATGATTTCGACCATTACAAATGGTAAACATGTCTTCATTAGACACAGTATAAATATGCCGATCATTGTAAAGAAAAAACTGAAAATAGCCAAACCTTAGGTTAAACCCATAGATCTTTACAAAGGAAGAAGTGCTTTGTCACCAGGCAAGCAAATGAAACTGGAATGATGCACAGCTATGAAAGTGAATAGAAAATTTTGATCTCTTTCTAACGAGGCTCCAGTGTAGTCCAGTAGATTAATTAATTCGTAACCCCTGCTTGAAAACACAGCCTCAAAGCTGGTGCATGTTTAAATTGCTTTCACTTCCTTACCTTTGTTTTTATTTGGACATTCACATAACCATTTCTAATTTCCAAAAAAAAAAAACAGGGCATCTCTCCACTCACAAGCCCCAGGAATGAAGACACTGAGCATGTGCACAGCAGAGCGCACACTGGCCGGGGCGTGGGTCACAGGTTTCATCTATTTTTTGTCGTGGACAACAGTGCTTGAGTCATGCAGTAATGATCTGCTTCCAATAAATGTGGTCATAAAGGGACCATCTTTTCTAAGCTTTTTATGTACTCATTCAAGATATTTATGTTTACTGATTCTCTTCTAATAAAATTAATACTCAGGCGCAACCCAGCAAAGCCCAAAACAAAGGTTTTAAATATTCCTGTTATTTTTCAGTGGGCTAATTTCCAAGAGAGGTAACAGACTACATCTTCTTTATAAAGGACTATAAAAAGGGGTAAAATATAATGATGATTCTTTAGTACAGATTTCATTTACATCTTAGACTACATTTTATGCCATTTGCATCAGTATATGCATGAGCCATTCTTATTCAAATCATACATCCAATTAAGATGTATCAGTAAACAAGAGCCGTTCGGTACTTCACGCTACCGTGGTACTAACAGTAATTCATTTCAAATATGATTCTTCCTGCACAATTAGCAGACAAGGCTATTTAGCACCAGAGGATGTTTATGTAAACTACGGAAAGTGCTAAAATGGGACATTAGTCACCTGTAAAATGACTCAAATGCCATCAATATTCATATTTTCAGAGTCATCCCTGGCTGTGCAACCCTAAGCGTAGCTGTATCACTTCCTCTTTATCAAACATCCTCGTCTGCGATTAGTGCTTCTGCTCAGGTACACAGCCATTTGTGGACCTTTTCTAAGGCTGCGAGTATGACGGCGGAGACACACACAGCCCAGGCCAGGGCGCAGTGCAGGACCCGCATGAGCCCATGCGCCGGCAGACCCCAGCGCCCGTGGGGCAGGTGCCCAAGGCAGCCTGGGGCATGTCCTCTGCAAAGGGCCAAGGTGATAAGGAAACAGAGAACACCAGAAATTTAACTTCTGTTGCTTTCAGTAAGAAAAAAACATGGTTAGAGTCACCATGACCATTGAATCATGAAAAATTCTCTTCTTGGGCCAGAGATAAAGCTCACCGACACAGCACCTGACTGGAAGCACAAGGTCCTGAGTTTGATACCTGGCGCTAAAAAAAAAAAATCTGTTCTTGGTTGGAACTAAGTCTACTTTGATTTACTGAATTACTTAAATTATTAATTTCACATAAAGTTATGAACATCCTTGAATTCACCGTCTTCATTAAGAGAAAACACTGACTGGAGGTGGGGCTAGTAGCTTCACTCAAAAAGAAACTTCACATCCTCTGCAAGTAGACCTCATCTTACAGAGGTAGATTCATTACATTCTTGGCTTCATGACACATTCATGTGAGTGGTCAGTCTTGGCCTTATTTATTAACTCATTCATTATTAGTGTGAAGAAATGAGTTAATAATTCATGAGCAAATGAATTAATTTGTCCAGCCGCACATTCGTGCTCCAGAAACTGCACGTATTTACATTCTCTGATGGCAACTGAACTAAATATTTATAATCTCATAAATACAGAAGAGAAGTGCTGTTTTTAACATCTGTCTACTTCACATTAATAAAAGTGGTAACACTAAAAAAATTTTTCCTAAACAAGGGCAACATTATATATGACAGACCATTCTAGGTTCCACTTTTCTTCATTTGTTCATAATTTGCTTAGTTATTCAGGCATCAATTAAATTACAAAAAGACAATGAAAGTTAGATATGTATATATAATGCACATGCAATAATCAATTCTAATTAAGGGAAAGACAAGCTAGTTCTTTTCACCCAGTACCTTAAGCTACTGCTTCTGAATAACAAGTACGATGCACCAGGTTCAACACCCAGCACTGAAAAACAACCAGACGTGAATATTCATTATCTCTAACACATAAGCCAGCAGCCTTCAACAGAAGTCTAGGTTTGACTCTCTTGTTCTGTGTGTGCCTACATTTGTGGATTGTTTAAATCATCAACTCACGAGCAAGAAAAAGTAAATATCCAAAAGTCACAACATGCAAGCAAACAATTTTAGTTGTTGCTACCGTGTGTTGATTAAATGATTCCCCACAGGAACTTAGTTTCTATTATGATTGACCTCGGGGTTTTGTATATAAATTAGCCATCAGAAATCATATGAATCTCATTTTTAAGACTGGCCCACCATTGGCCTTCACTGATTATATACCAAGTGTAAAATGAAGAGAGATAAATTTGAGTCACAGGTAGGACAATGGAGGCAGCTTCAGATCATACAGTTAAATGGAACAAATCAGACACATGAGCATCAATAGCACACTGTCTCTCTTATATAAGAAACTCAATTATAAACCCATTAAAGAGCAAAATGAAAGACAGATAACAGGAAGTGTGAGGAGGGAGAGATGGAGGGAGGCAGGACGGAAGTAGGGGTGAGTGTGAAGAGGGAGAG
>NW_004525008.1:18034-20433 GCF_000260255.1 Octodon degus
GAAGTAGGGGTGGGGTACACAAGGAGTCCGGGTGCCTTATGTAGCTGCATCAGCTCCCTTGACAAATGTAGACCTGGTATACAATTACAATGGATAAAATTTTTCAAAATTAAATATAAGCCTATGTTACTTTTTGTTCGTTTGTTCTTAGTACTGGAATTGATCCCAGGAACTCAGCTACATTCCCAGCTCTTTTTTTTTTTTTTTTAATTGTATGACAGGGCTCCACTCACTAAATTGCCCAGGGGAGCCTCACACGGGTCAGCCTCCTGCCTCAGCCTCCTAGAGTGCTGGGATTACAGGAGGGTGCCAACACACCCGCACAAACCTTACAAAACTTCAAACCACAAGAACTGTAACTGCTGCTTACAGCATTCTCTATACGTCCACATCTAAAGGCCACCACACATCTTGCAACAGTGACAATCCACAAAGCTTGCCACGGCATACACTCTGAGGAGAAACTAAGCGGAGCAGCTGATTCTAAACCTCAACATCTCTCTTCATCCTTTCCACCCACATCTCATTTACCGAGTTATGCAGGTATTTATTAATCTTTTCCTAAAATATTCTTGGCTCATCAAAGTGAATTGTGACATGTCTGACCCAGAGCAATGTGACTGGCTCTCATGTCTCAGTATCTGTGATTATTAGTCAGAGCGAACACCCTTGATCTCTCTATTCCTTAATGAGATTAAAGTTTTCAACTTCTTTTCCACGCACATCCTTCCTTCCTTACCATATGAATTTGTGGCTAAAGACTGCGTCAGCATCTGCCCATTTATTAAATTAGGTATTCAGTATTTCCTTCATGGATCAATTTATAATGATACTATAGGATTGATGACATTAAAATAAAAGAGGACCAGCACTTTATGTATCTTCACCATCAATTCATAGATTTACAAATGATCCCAGAAAAACCGCCGCCCTTCTTTTTCTGCGAACCAGAGTTTCAGGTACTTAGTAATCATCCTGCACGACTTATATACTATCGACTGCAATCACTGCTTCAGATTTAGCAGTCATTTTCTTCATCCAAATCTCCACTTCCTTATTGATTCTCACTTCACTAATAACTATAATTACCATGAATCACACGATCTCAAGAGAAAGGCTCTAAGGGATCCCTGTATCCATCCAGAGCCATCGAATCACTGCAGCATTTCCATTGTTAGAAAATTCTTTTCTCTTATGAGAAGAGCAAAGTATCAATCATTGAAAAGCAAAATTAAAGAGAGGTGATTGGAAACTGTGGTGAGAGCAAGGAGCCGGAGAGAGATAGTGAGAGGAGGGGAACCGAGGAGGGGAGGGAAGAGAGGGAGAAGAGGGCCCAAACGGGTGTGTGTGTGTGAGTCTGTGTGTCTGTGTGTCTGTGTGCGTATACTGATTTCTTCATCACGCATCGTAAACGTATCCTAGTAAAAAACTCAAGGAAAAAAACTAGAGATGAAAAACCCCCTAATCAGTCTCATGTCTCAAGGCATGCTCCTGCTTGGCCCCGAGGCGGGGCTGGCCTCGGCTGATGAGAGCTAGCGCTCCTTGTTAGGTCAGCAGTGTGTGATATCCTAACAAACGAGGAAAATCCCCACGCTCCGTGCACAAGGCAACTGTGAAGCGCGCCACCGTGTAGGTCAGCAGGCGCCCCCAGTGTGCGTCCCTGCAAGAAGGAAAATTCAGCCCTTGTTGCCATTTCTCAGAAAGATACAGCCTAGACTGTCTTCTTCTTGGACCCGAGTTCCAGCCATACATTCAACCTCCACGACTCACACGTCACCGGTGGTCACTGCTGATCCATGCATCTCCTTTTCATCTTTCATTTTTTTCATTTTTATTTTATTCATCATTGATAATAAAATAGAACATGAGCTGCACCCCAGAATAAGACACCTGAATTGCTACCATGCTTTAATCTCTGCTTAGCCAGACCCAGCGCTCCTCATTTTCCAGCAATGGGCATGGGTTTTCCAACTACTTTTATCTTGAGTCACAGTTCACTTATTAGATTTAACAATTTTTAAATAATGACAAGCATATTTTGAAGAAAATTACCCCAAACAAGAACTTTGACTGTTACTCACTCTGGTCAAACAGGAATTTAGAACAATGTTTAGTTCAACGCATCCAATCTGAAAAGTGGAAAAAGAAAAAATGATTTCTTAAATAATGAGACATTCTTTGCATTGATGTATATTTCTATCATTTATTTATTAGTCATTTAAGTATTTATTAGTTTATTACGTTATTGCTACATTATCTTTCTATAATGAACATCAAACTTGCAACTGTAACCTACTGTCCCAGAACAGCAGCTTCCTGCCACTCTACATTATCCTGACTTGAAGACGTAACGTGACTGACTCATTGATAATTTTAATTTTTTATTTATTTATTTATTT
>NW_004525008.1:20533-25300 GCF_000260255.1 Octodon degus
TGGCATGTTGTGCTGGGGGATTGAACCGCGGTCCCTGATGCTTTGCTAAGCTTGTTCTAAGTAGGTGCTTTAGACCACTGAGCCATCTCTCCAGCCCCGATAATTTTAATTTATGTGGTATTAATTGTTATATATTTCAGCCATTGACCATATAATACACTGTTAATTATTACGCATATGTTGTTGATTTATACAGCCATTGCTATTTTAATCTCTTTTTCTAAAATTCATGAACATAAAGACAATAGCAAAGTCCCTGAACTCTGATTAGAATCCCTACGCACAGGGAGATAAGACTAGATAAACAGCCCCTGGGAAGGACCTCGGAGCTCCAGGCACATATTGCCCGCCCAGCACTGGCCAGCAGGAGTCACCATCAACCCATGATCTCTCATCTTTGTCTACACTGTCTATTAGTAATGGTACATTCACTAATTCTAGGAGCAAATATTCATAAATCACAGAAACTCAAAGATAAAATCCATAATTTCCATCATTTTCCTTGTTGACATCTTCATGGATACTAATATGCACAAACCTACATAATAGTCCATGTGGATTTGCTACTTACCTTTGGAACGTGGTTGGCTTCTTTTGATCGTATTTAATAGCTTTCTAAAATTATACTGAAGACCACAAGCAAACATCTCAAACCAAAGCAAACTACTCATGTTGGCTATAGGCAGCAGTCTTGGAGTTCCTGATGACAGCCAAGGGATTAGTGAGCTAAGGTTCATCCACTCTAATAAACATAAAGCAGAGCAGATAATGTCAATATTGTGGGGTAGTATATTAATTTTCTATTAAAATGAACAATAAGGCACTATATTATTCATATTATTCTTAATCATACAATTAAAATACTCGGATCATTTAACCAATTCAATGTTTCCTATACACTTTTTTAGATTTTTTTTTTGGGGGGGGCAGAACCGGGGATTGAACTCAGGCCCTTGCGCTTGCCAGGGAAGCGCTTATTCCACTGAGCCATCTCCCCAGCCCCACTTTTTTAGATTTTATCACCATCCCACCAACAGTAAGAATAGAAAGGCTTCACACTGCATATTCCTCATCTTACTTTCTTGGGTATGTACGTTCAGCCCCACATTGATGCATCTGTGGTGACATAACCAATATTCATAAAAGCAACCCAAGCCAATTAGTGCCAATGCCTCCATTCCACACAATACGAAGGGCAGGTGACTGGAGGAAAACCAAGGTCTGTCTCTGCTCAGATTCCGCATTTCCCTCAATTCTGTAGATATTAATTAATTGTTCATAACGGAATGTTTTTCTCTCAACCAAGGAAGCAGCCTTCCACTTGAGAGAGACTGACCCAGAAAACAAAACTGACCCCTACTAATTACAATGCATGTGATAATTACCTAAGAAGTGATACCCATGATGCATTTCTTTGTCTCATTTTGATTTATTTACTGTGTTCTTAAGGAGCTTTAATATTTATTTATTTCTTTCTCAGTACCGAGGCCTCACCCTAAGGGCTCCTGCCATTGCCTCCATGATCCGACACAGCCACAGTCGGATAATGACTTCCCCTCTGCTTTACCTGTCTATCCTTGCTTAGTTGTCCCATCATTCATCCCTAACAATCAGTTGAAGTCTAAGAATCCAAAGTAAGAATACTATCTGGGCACATTTCCAGTATCTGCCCCTAAGGCTGTTTCCAAGAGCACAAACCCATTTATGTTTTGGGCTGAACCTCTGAATTTTTTTTTTTTTTTTTTTTTTTTTTTTTTTTTTTTTGCGGAACCGGGGATTGAACTCAGGCCCTTGCACTTGCCAGGGAAGCACTTATTCTACTGAGCCATCTCCCTGGCCCCTGAACCTCTGAATTTAAGACACATAATGTTCATCATAATATGACCGACCTATGTGCCACCGGCATCACCACTGGCCCATGTTTGGTTCCCTTTTCTTTATTTCCATATTTATTTAAATAAGACATTATATGAGTAATAATAATAATAGTAATAATAACATAATTTTGAAGGCCAAAGAAAATATCTTTGAAAATCTCTAACATCAGACTATATAACTCTTTCATAGAAAAGCCAAATGCTTTTTGTTTTTTAATCTATTAAAAAACTATTTTTAATATGTGAATATTCATTAGCATACTATGAATGAGCAGATATCCTCTCATAGTTTTATAATTGGGTCAATCTTAGCTTTTATGTATTTAATACTCATTAGTAACATAATTAACATCCTCAAAAAGGGGATCCCCAAAAAAGAACACTTTCTCATGGGACTCACTTTGGCCCAACAGGAAGGTGGCATCATCTTCCCAGAAGAATGCAGAGCAGACAACAGGATGAACACAGGTCATCAATTACACTGAGCGACATCTTTCAATATTTACATAGCTACATATGTATTTCTTGTAGCACCGATTCATTTGTCTATTACTACGACGAACTTATCGTCAGAGCAGAACACGTGGCTATGTACTACAGAAGCACTGAGGGGTGGCCAAGATGCCTTTCGCATTGGCCCTTAGGTTGCAGACTGTACAACGTCTATACCCACCACACGACTAGCTATGATCCCTGGCTCTGGGCGGGGGAGTCTCCATGCTCATCTACATGTGATTATAGTACAGCTTATTACTTTACTACTAACAAAGGATTCTCAGCATCTGTCCACTTGTTAGCCTAAAATGTACATGTTTTACTACCCATTTCCATGTTGAATGCACCCATTAATCAACGTAATGCCATGTGCCAATTCCACACGTATGATGAGGATATGGCTACTCAGATACTGTAGCGTGAGTCTCCTATGACCATGAGTACCCTAAACAAGTCACCCAAAGCGAGACCAGAGCTGTGCTCGGTGCTCTCGGGGGCCAAGTGCTCCTCCACACGCAGGGAGCCGGGATTGCACTGGAACAAGGCAGATGTTTCAGGGAAGCACAGCGTGCTCCTGCCGAGAGACGGGCAGAGTGCAGAGCAGGAGCAAGACTGGAGCACACTCTCTGCTCGTGTGGTCTCGCACGTGCTCAGGCGCACCAGTTCTTTTGGAACTGACTTCTTTAAATATGGAGATCAGTCATGCTTCGCAGTGTTCATCACATTTGTGCTGCACACTGATGTCCAAGGGAGTGAGCCATCCATTATTATAATATCTATCTACAGGCTCACATTTTTTTCCTTTTTCAGTGGAACTACAGGTTCACTTTAAACGGAGGCAATAGACCACATTAACTCTTCTGGCACGGCAGAGTAGCCTGATGGTCACCATCCACACTTCTCTATGCCGTCAGTCACCATCATCGGTCCAGCCTTGGGCTTCTATTTCTTCTTTTTCATCCACATTTGCTCATTGACCTACTCCAGGCCAGTAATTGTTAAAGCTAGAGTTTACTTAATCTTATAAATAAGAGCAATACTAATATGCAGGGCCACATCTGCCATATGCACATAAGTTTTGCATTAGCACATATATGGATTGACATATACATTTCCTATTCGTCCCATATTTACCATTATCCATGGGTGGCCTTTTAGGTTACACTTCATACTGTTAGTAAATACTATACAGTAAATCCTATGTGAAAAATAATCTCAAGGAAGACATGCATCTTCAGTGCTTACTTACATCAGCCTCTAAGCCCGAGTTGAGACAATGTAGGCAAGTGCCATAGAGGATGTTAGAATCAGCGCAATGTGACCTTTCTGGGAGTACAGCTAGATGGAGACCAGAAAAATGAATGAGAAGGGGAGATTCTCCCAAAGTGATTATTATTCTCTCAGTCACTCTGAGAGTCAAGAATCACTTTGAAAGAATTATTTACAACACAAAATTAAGCAAGTTCTTATTGCGTCTTGGCCTCAGACACAACCAGATTGCAGACATGAAGGATTCATCACCATGATTCACCGCTGGCCCCAGTTGTGAGCTGCTTATTCTCATTTAAGGTAGTTTGTTGATTAATTCATTGATTCAGTAATAATAATTAAATAACGATGGATTCCAGACACTCAAGGACAAGTTGCTACTGGGTACCATTTGTCTTAGGAATCACTTGCCTAATTGATTATACCTCTTTCATTAATCATACTAATTGTTGTAAATATCAATTAATCAACATCTATCATATAATCCCCTTTAGCTTATTGGACTACAGCTGACCCTTTCAAAAATTATACCTAATATTAACCTTTAAGTATTACAGTGAATACCTTTAAAAAGGTTAAAAAAAAAAAAACTAACTATGACGCTCAGTAAACAGACTGATTCCAGAAAATAATTAATGAAGGTGTTTCACATCACTTTGTATCTACTGCATTATTTTTTTTGGAGGTTCCAGGGATCAAACTCAGGACCTTACACTTGCCAGGCAGGCACTTCTGCTGCTGACCTATCTTCCCAGCCCCATCACTTCATATCATATCATTTCATTTTTTTTTTGTCATCAGGCCATGTTTTCTTTTTTAATTTATCTTTAATACTTTTTCTTAACACTAAATATGCCAAACAAACCAACAGAAGATGAGAACACGGTCTGTCACTTGCGCTGGTCTTCATGGTCCTACCCATGGAGCACAGGTGCAGAAACAATTCCTTGATCAGCTGGGGTGCGCCCATTCTAAGGAGCATGGAGACCTGATGATAAGATACATGAGACATTCTTGGGTCAGTCTTTGTCTACAAATCAACATTCAATTATTATTATCTAATTTGGTTTAATATAGATTTGATATTCCATTAAGAAAGTAAAACAATATTGCACTCCCACTAGTC
>NW_004525008.1:26055-37248 GCF_000260255.1 Octodon degus
GGGGGGGCACTCTGAGAAGTGGAGAGCACAAGAGGTGATAAAAGACTGAGATATTCTCTCCACTGACCAATCAAATTCTCCAGTTCAATCAATTAATTTGTCATTCTGGCTTCAGTTTAGAGTAATATATATTTTACTTTCTCTTAAATACAAAATTGAATTTTCTACTAACACAGAATAAGAATACTGATTAGTTGTACCAGCTCTATCATAAGAGGTGATCATTTATATATTACTAAAATTACATTTTCAGTAAATACAGATGGCCACTCTTAACTTCTCATGCATTTTAATAATAGTGTATATATTTATCTTAGGACTATTTTCAATATAATAAGAATCATAGGGACATAATGTTTCATACACTCTCCTGTCTCTCTGGAGGACCTTTCTCCACAGCAGAAGCAAACTAACTTCTCATATGGTGTGGACCTCAGACTTCCATGGCTTAGTCACCATCTGTGATTCATATGCCACCAGTGGTCATCATTGATCCAAGACTGGCCCCCGAACTATTCTTCATTTATTTCTATATTTGTTTTCTAGTATTGAAGACATTAATAATGACTAGTTGATAAAATTGATACCTATACATACTTGGACAAATATTATTTGAGGTAGTATTTCATGGCCATCCCATATTTATCTTAGCTCTGTGCGTCTGCCTAGATTATAAGCAACATTTTTAGGAAATGGTAAACTGCCTTTTGAAATCACCTAAAATAATTTAGGAACTTCATTTACACTCACCCGTTTCCACGTCCCTAACACCAACCGAGAACCACAGAAGTCACGGCCAGGAGGATGTGTTTCAAGAAGCTTGGCAGCATCCGTTCTGAGAACATGAACAAAATAGATTATAAAAGATTGGTAATTAATTAACCATGCACTCAACCTTTCATTACACTGGTCAATTAAGTAGGAGTTAAATGACGGTGATTTTTTCTTCAGAAAACAAACATTGAGCATTTGGGCCCCGACACTGACAAGGACATAGGCCATTAGCTTTATTTTATTTCACATTTTCTACCAAGGGAGTAACTCATTTGAGCTCTTATATCCAGTGGCCTTCTGGACTTTTAAGTACACACATAATTGATGGTTTGCTGCCACATATTGCTGAATGTCTCACACTCTCTCACATTATATCTCATTTTTATGAGCTTGTATTAATCTCACGATTTCTCTAATTATTAAAAAGAAAAAAATTATCTCTCAAACATATCCTTAGGATCCAAAGGTCTGCAGAAGATACCTTACAGTATTTTTAAGCTCAGACTTTTAGATCTGTAATCACCATCCATGACTCACACACCAACATTGGTTGCCATGGGTCTAACACTGAATCTGCTTTCCTTAATTTCTATGCTTTCTCATTAAAAATTCATTTTACTGATGATATGTAGAAGACTGTGAATCTAAAACATCAAAGAACCAAACTCTTAATTAGACTTTCAAGCTATATATAGGATCTGTTACCACTCTGAGTACATCTCTTTCCCTCAGTAACTATTATAAGTTGTACAAATATTGGTGAGTGAGAATAAAGTGTTGTGATCACCCCATGCCTGTCACTGAGCTACGATCAGTGGGTATGTGGGTGTCTCACCAAAGACTCGTGTCCTCACCAGTCAGACCTTTCAGAGGTGGCTGGTTGGAGGTGTGTGATTTGGATTCAAGGTGTGATCACTGGATTAGTGCACTGATTGGTGAGCACTGCTCTGGGTGTGGATAACGGGAAGCCCCACACAGGTGTGGAAGGGACCAGCATTAGGTTTGTGGCCTGGATGGAATGAAGGGGAGTAGAAGGTCTTCCTTGCTGCTGCTGCTGCTGCTGCTGCTGCTGCTGCTGCTGCTGCTGCTGCTGCTGCTGCTGCTGCTGCAGTGCCTCCTACCTGCCCTACCAAGCACTGTTTCTGCTCTGTGATGCCAGGCAAAGTAAACCTTTCCCTTCTCAGGTACACCGTCTCAACAATATGAAAAGTGACTAGGACAGCACTCTTGGTTTACATGTAGTGCTTCTACCAACAAAGTACACAAACTATAAAAACCAACCTCTTCCCAGAAAGAAAAGTAAAACACCCAAGCCATGACGAGAACTTTGTATGCACAATGGTCTCCACCTTCTCACCATACGTCAGACACCATAAAACACATGAACTGGGAAGGTTGGGAGCCACCATTCTGAGAGTACAAAGTAGAAAATAGTACTAACGAATCCCATCTCTGTTCATCCATCCTTGCAGCCCTCTCTCTTCATTCTATTAGTCATTTGACTAGTAAGTAGATTATAATTTTTTTTTTCAGAACCGGGGATTGAACTCAGGCCCTCGCGCTTGCCAGGCAAGCGCTTATTCTACTGAGCCATCTCCCAGGACCCTATTTTTTAAGAAAAAAAAAAAAAAAACATTGATCATCCAGTATTGGCATTAACACTCACGAAGTCCATTATTTTCACTGTATCTGTCTCCTTCCATTGAGAGTTCACATATCTGGATTACCTTAATCTTTTAATCAATTTAGGTTCTTTTAAATACATAAACAATGTAATTCCAGCTATCCTATGTTAGTCACGTTAAACTTCCAGGCAATGCTGTGCTGTTCATTCAGCCACTCTTAACGCTCTTCTATGGATATAGATGTTTCCACAAATGCAATAAACACCACTTTAAAAACAACCCAGAAGGAGAGAAGTCCGGCTGCACGCACCTTGGTCTCCACAGTCCTCGCACACAAGCAGAAGGAGACGCTGCGACCGAGAAAGAATGCTGTGGTCAGGGGAATCGAAACACTCAGTGCAAGGCACCGAAGCTCTCAAAAGGATTGACAGTATCTGTTTCATCTCGCCCTCATCCATTAATTTCATTGATCACTTATGCAAGCCTTAAATTATGTGGGCATTTTGTGAGATAATGAACATTGAGGGGGCCGGGCAGATGGCTCAGTAGAGTAAGCACTTCCCTGCCAAGCGCAAGGGTCTGAGTTCAATCCTCGGTTCCGCCAAAAAAAAAAAAAAAAAAAAAAAAAAACAAAAAAAAAAAAAAAAAAAAAAAAAAAAAAAGAACATTGAATGTTCATCTGTCATCTTCAGCCAAAATTGTAACAGGCTTTAGATTTTTTTTAATGGTCTTCTATGTTTTAAATACAAAAATAATGTATTCCTCATTATTATGTAACTTCACCATTGGTCACCGCTTCACACATGTCATTCATATATACATATGCATATGTATTACTGTGTATAGTGGTTTCATTTTGTTGATTCAGTTATAAAAGCAAACTGCACCCTCATGAACATGAAGACCCTTCTAGGACAACCTTTCCATCGCTAACACAGGCCCTGAGATCACCAGGTGCACACGGCTTGTCTTACGGTTTGGACCTCAGACATTGAGCTGTTGTCATCGTCCGTGACTGATACGACTCCAGTGGTCATCACCGATCCGCGGCTGGCCCTGCTCTGCTACACGTTCTGCACTGACCTATGGACTCACTACTCCTTGCATGAATAAGAGCTCCAGCTATCTGAAAGTCTCCCTCCAAGGCATGCCTGTGGGCTCTTTGTCAAAAAGCCAGGCTGAAGATTCACAGGGTTATTTCTTTAACGGATGTTCCATTTTATTCGTCCACATATTTATTTCTGTGCCATTATTGTGCTTTTTTATGCCGTATTCTTGTATCCACTTTCCTTCCCTGATTGTTCTGACCATATCAGTTAATGTGCATAAAAATTCACAACCACTTTGCACTTGTCAACAAAAATGATTGACATGGTTTGCTTTTACAAAATACTTTTCCTAATACCTGTTAAAAACCACTCAGACAAGTTAAGAACTTTGTTGATTACTCACATTGGTTCCGGCCTTCTGAGGCATGGGGCAAGCCATCGACTTCGGTGCTGGTGAGGATGCTGTCATCAGTCTTGCATTAGCCATCCTAGGAGCACGAGGAGAAAACAAGGAGGAAGCCACGGTTGTTTGTTTTCCCTCTGTGGAGCTCTGGTGGCGCAAACAGTTAGCATGTGGCACTTACACTTGTTTCCCCCAATCCCTCCTTACATTTTCACTAGTCATTAACCACAAGAGACATTGTGAAGATTTTTTTTCTTAAAAAAATATGTAACAGGGGCTGGAGAGATGGCTCAGTGGTCTAAAGCACCTACTTGAAACAAGCTTGGCAAAGCACAGGGACCGCGGTTCAATCCCCCAGCTCCACATGCCAGCCAGCCCTGCCCCCTGGTGGGCTGAGCTGGCCACACACACACAATAAATAAATGTAATAAATAAAAATAAATAAAAAAAAATGTAACAATGGACAAAAGGACTTGAAGCCATTAAAAATTTTATATATGATCTGCTCGGTGAAGGTTGTAATATTTTGAGGTGCATTCACAGTGAATTTTAGTGAGGGATTTTGTTTATAGTAGAATTTTTTGGCACATACTTTTTACAACTAGCCAGTGCTTGAGACACTTCATAATTTATGTGTTTGTTCAACAATACTTTCATTGATCTGATTAGAAAAATAGAATGAGATGTGTGACTGAGAACCTCCTTATCTAGCCCTCCGTTTCACTCCTAGGGTCCCAGTCACACACTGGAGGTCTTGCATTGCACCGTGGCGCTGGGGTCATCATCCGTGCCTCGTTCACCACCAGGGGTCATCATAGACCCAAGCCTGGCTCTCAGCCTCCATTCATTTCTGCATTTCCTCATGGACTATTCATTTCACTAAGAATAATCATAGAACTAAGAATAACAAAAAAATTAATAACAAGATCACTAAGTACCCTATGAGCTAACCACAGGATCTTTTGCCAGAGTATATAGATCTCAGCCAATTGAAAATTTGCAACTACTGAATAATTTACACAGCATTAGCAGACCAGTTTATACTTTTCCTGTCACCAAGTTGACACGTTTGGACTACATATAGAGATTCTACCAGTTCAATCATATCATCCACCCAAGCCACCTTCAGCCTTTAACTGCACTCCCAGGGTCTCCCTGCTCCTGGAACCATGGATGTCACGAGCAGGGAGACCTTCAAGCTGGTTGGGAGCAGCCAAACTGCACGTACGAAGACCAGGCTTTTTTTTTTTTTTTTATTTCCTGCTAGAGAGTTTATTTATATCAGTATGGACTCATTTTTTATACTTTGGGTTATAATACAGCATTGTGTGCTTTCATTGCTTAAATTTGGTCATTCGGAACTTGTTGCTTAGCTCCTGTGTCTACTGCTGTGGCCCCATCAATTTCTTTGTGAATCATTCCTCAGTCTCTAGGGATATAAGATAGTCCAGGTTTCTCTGTTTGACCCATAAATACACAAATCAGCTATGTGTTCAAATAATCATTAGCTATTTAAATAAAATAAATGGGGTCAGGGAGACAGCTCAGAAACACCCGTGCTTGACCGCCAAGTGCAAGGTCCTGTGTTCGATTCCCAGTACTGCAATAAGCAAGTAAGTAAATAAAATAAATGACTTAACATTCAAAGCAATAGAAAAAATAAGGAAATCAGCAGAAATTTGTAAAGGGAAAAGTAGAAAGTGAATTAGAAAAATGCAAACAACATAGAATTAATAAATAAAATTAAAATCTAGTTCTTTAAAGTAATGTCCATTTTGTTTGTTAAAATTCTTTTTTAAATTATTATTATTTTTATTTTTGTATTTCAGGGAAGGGTCTACAGAGTGTTCAGGGTCTCACTACCAGATCAGACTCGTAGTGATTTGGACCAGGCTATTTTTAAAAATAATATTTGTGCATTTAACCTTGAATCCTTCCTCCCATCAAATTATTTTTTAAAAAACTAAATCATGATGTTTATTTTTTAAGGAAAGAACACTGATCATGACCCTGACCTTCACATTGTATCTGTTGTCTATTCCATCCTCCACAAAAGCCTAAACTTTAACACCTTCAAATCACTCATCTCCTAATAGAGCTCTGTATTTTCCATATATATTAATGTTGCTTGTCATCCATTTATTTTCACAATTGGTCAACACACCATATAATTTATCTTTATTTACATATTTATACAATGATTTATTCACTGATCTTATCATGAATGTAGAGTAGAAAATCATAAATATAAAGATCAAGGATAAAGATGCTCACTATTCTTAATAACAAAAAAAACTAAATAATTGACTGGAATATTAAGTTATTTGTGCATTAGTTATAATAATAACACTATATAATTTCAAAGAAACTGCAATCTTAATGTACATTTGAACGGTCATTAGATACTGAAAAACATCAGTTGACTTTTTATGTTTTAATTACACTGAGGAGTTCAATTTAAACCTAGAGAGGATTATTGGGTTAATCACAATTGGGTAGTTGACATAGTCTTTTTTTTTTCTTTTTTTTTTTTTTGTGCGAAACCAGGGATTGAACTCAGGCCTTTGTGCTTGCCACAGAAGTGCTTATTCCACTGAGCCATTTCCCTGGCCCCTTGATGACATAGTCTTAATACAGATGTGTATCTGAGCCCCCTCTGAATGAGGTGGCTATTTAATAAATAATTAATGGAAGCATTTTGCTCACTTCTTAATAGAGCAAGTAACTTACTCCAGTAAAGCAACACAGATGCTAACATCTATGTATGTTGCTGGGCTTCAGTGCTTCCTAAAGGTATTATTAGGAGCGGCTCTTGCTGCATTAAACACTCTCCTCAAACAGGGAACAGAAATAACCCATTTTGTCTGTATGCAGATGTAAGTTTCTTGATTTATTCATCAACTGTTTTGCAGAAAAATAATAGCAATCGATACCCAGCATTCTAAGAGCCCTATCCATAGTATCTGAAACTCACAGAAAGAGCCAATTTCCTGTAAAATAGTAAATAGGAGTCTTCCCATGATGGATCTCAGAGGTATAGGGTTTAATCAAAGTCCTTGATTCAGACACCCCAGGGTACTCATCATTGATCCAGGATAAGCAATCTTTTTCCTTCATTTCTACCTTGATTTATTGATCCCTCCATAGCTATACTAGCAATGATAAAATCAATATTAATGAATTTTTAAAAATAAGCCAAGAACAATTAGCTTAAAAGAAACCAAAATTTGTGCACAGGCGGTTGGTTTCACACGGACAAGATCTGTTCCCAGGGCGCAGAGCTCCCTCTGGAGTGGCCCTCACACTTAAGGGCCAATTAGCACCTTTGCTGGGCTGGATCCCGCCCCTCCAGCATGCCTCTCCTGCCTGCTTCCGGTCAGAGCTGCCCAGGGGTGATGCAACCACAGACAGGGCCCAGAAGCCCAGGCAGCCGCTTGCCTACTCACAGTAGGGCTGCTGCAGCCAAAAGACAGAAGGTGAAAGTTCCTGAAACACAATTTCCTTAAAGACAGCCGTGTGTAACAAAGCAGCCACTTGAGTGGCAGCCCAGACTATGACTGGATCAATTTTCACCTAAGTGCGGCGTAAAAGTAAGGTGAATTCTTAGAGGAAAGACTCTGATGTTACGGTTTATCCACAGTTGGTCTACTTATGACTTAGCATAAACAATTCAATAAAATGCTAATGAGAAATCTGCCCTGATGAATAGGGTTCTTTGTTACATACTTGGTCACTGGGATTCTTACCTAAGACAGCAGCAGCCCAAATCATCCTGCACTGAAGACTTAATTAAATCCACCATCCTCTTCATTCTGTGAAATCAAATACCAACTTTTAAACAAATAAAAATACAGATTTAGATCATTTTAAAGGATATTAGCCATGTGCTAGAGTACTCATAGGATTGATGCCAATCCCCTTTCATCAGTAACCAAATAAAAGATATTTTTATTTATCAATCTATTAATTTTAAGTAATATAACAAGCATTATTAAAGTCATCATCCAAACCAGGATTATCACAATTGCACCCTGTAGCTCCTTGTCACTGTACAGAGGCTAGAGCATAGGTAGGGCTTTTGGGTTTTTATAGAGTCCTTTGCCAAGAAATAGGTGACTTTCTTTCGTGGCTGATCACCTATTCATGCCAGTGGTCTGTATTTCATGCTGCTTCTGTATAATTACTATTCGTTGCCCTGTTCCCTCATTTACAGACTGACTCATGAAAGATTTGACCACACCTAGACTAAACACACAATCGTTAACCTAGAAATAATCCAGGACAGAAATGGTTTCCAGGTTCAAATACCTGTACTCTTACAGAGGGCATCCTTCTTATAATTTGTTAGGTTTCCTTCTTTTTGATTCTGTGGTAGTGGTAAACCAAGGGCATCCCGCATGCTAGGTAAGTGATCTACCATTAGGCTACCTTCCAAGCCCAGCTGACTTCTTCTGGGTCTATGTTTTATCTTATTTTAAAAAGAAAACCAGGATAGGGACATAGAGTATTCAAAAGTAATCATTAATTAATGAGAAATAATTAATGTTACCACAAAGCCTTCAACAATGTTCTTATGTCCCCATATGTTCATTACCTTGCCCATGGAGATTTCAACACCAGATGCATTTGTTTGAATACAACACAATACCCCATTAATAAGTATAATTAATATAAATGAATCAAGAAAATAAATTTCAAGACAGATGTCCTTTCATATTTTAATAAAATTCATATTTGGATGAATAACTCCTTCCCTAGGGATAATCTCAACAGGAGCTGTGCTCATCCTATTGGCCAAATAAGTAACTGATTAATCTGTTGTGTTACCATTTCCTCTCTCTAAGTACAAACACTAGCAAATACCTGCATCAGACTCTGATGGTGAGACTCACATCTTCATTCTACTCACTTTAAACAGGGGCATTTCTGCTTTTTCAGGTTTTTTTTACTCTTCAAACTCAAAGAAAATAAAATTTTAAAAGAACATATAGCTGTACTCCACGCTCCATACCTGGCGATCTATGCCCAAGTCACATTATATTTACCCATTCATAAATTTCCTTGTATATTGAATGACTTATAAAAATACAGCCTACATTCCTAACTGTGAATAGAGCTGATGAGGGTATACGTGAATAACCTGAACATCTGCCAAAGGCTGAGTTCCATAGAGGAAAAAGAGAGCACTGTTCAAATTGGACCTCAGAGTTCTAGATGGCTTTAATCAATTTTTTTTTATTCAGACCGTATCAAAACTCATGAGTGGTTCAGCCTCGGCACTTGCTTTTTTCACCCACTTAGCCTTCATTAATTCAAAACAACAACAACATCCCGGCCATGAACACGTGAGGGCACGAGGCCCACAGTACGTTCAGATGTGCAAGAGTTACTGAATCATGTTTCCTTGCATTGTTCCACAGCTGAGCCGTGTCCAAGGAATCCGCATTTCTCCCAAAACAGTATAATAAGCAATCAAAACCTGCAATGGAATCCCACAACTGGAAGCAATGCAACATGTGTCACCTCCTAAGAGATTTTTCTGAGGAGTAAAAAACCCGGATTGTTACCAGTATGACAATGATCAACAACCACGTAGCAGAAATAATATCAAACATCAAAAGGTCCTCGAACTGATCTAAATGTCTTTGATCTTTTTGAAAAAGAAATCTCAGTTCTGAAATGGGATCCACCACTCCCTGGCCTGTAACATCTTTACAATGGGTCCGCGGTGGGTGCACTTGGGTTCAATGTTTGTGTACAAAGTCCTGGGTTCCCCACTCGCACGACCACATTCAAACAAACCAACAACAGAAATTCTCATTGTTACTAAGACTGCTTCCTACCCAAAAGAGTCACAGCCAAGACTTTCGTCACATGAGGAAGACCAGATCCAGTGTGGGGTGCTCATTCTGGAGGAAAAGACAGATTGCCAAAATAACAAGTATGAAATGCTAATAGTAGAGGTTAGAGCCGCGCTACTAGATTAATCACAAATATTGGTTTGTGTCACACTTTTCTCATCAGTCCATCTGTGATAATCATGTTAATGCTCCAACTTACTCCATTTTTCATATGAAATAATGATAAAAAAAATCATTAAATCTATCACTTGACAGAAAATGAATGAGGACTGCAATCTACCTAGATGTCTCTATCAAATAGCACAAAGGCTAGGTAACTGCTAAATGGGAAAACTTTTGCAAAATGGCACAAATTTAAATGTGTTTCGTGACACAAATGAGCCATGTTGTACTTGAATTCACGGATGTACTAATTCTCACTCAAAGGATAATTTAATTATCTACTGTTTTTCCCTAAAGAAAACACAAAACAGTAGCGCCATCTGCTACCCAAAACAAACCACCATTTCCTGCAAATATCTACACCGTCCCTGTGTGCATTAAGTAGCTTTCTTCGGCAACACAAATGTTCTCTCCCCAGCATGGAAGGGACAAGCGGCTGGGAATGAGTGTGCTTAAGTGTGACTGAGGAGCTGAATTTTAATTTTTCATTAGTTTGAATTTAAATGTTAATAGCAAGATAGATGTAGAGAGCGAGGTCTATGTGACTCTTCCACAAACGGACCTCGTTTGTTTAAATAAACTTCAAGACTTTAGACAAGATTGATGACGCCAGTTTAGACATATGTGCTTCCCGTGGGTGCATAGTTTCCTTCTTTTAACTAATGGTTTGAGATATGAAATTATTCTTTTATTTACTCATGAAGATAGCAGCAGTGTGAACAACTTCTACAGACAATGGGCAAAACCTTCGAAGACACAAGCATAACTCCCTTCACTGATTACTCGCAAAAATCACCCAAAAATATATCTCTATGTTTCTTTTCAAATGCCTCATGCTTTCAGTGTTCGCACTTGGGCTTCCGTGTGTCAATAGCTAGGCATTAGTCCTTCAGTTTTGGCTAATTACATTAAGTTGCTTATTAAAATATTTTTATTTGATGCATCTAGCATGCTTTGTCATATTAAATTATTTAATGTGCATATTTTAGTTTCTATTTATTAAATACTATTGTGCTAATGTAAACTTAATTAAATAAGTTCTGAATCACTTTTCAAATGAGGTTTGCATTGTGCAGCTTGTCCTAACCAAAAACAGCAAAAGAGACCTCTGCTTCTCTACTGAAGAAACAGCCTGTGTTACCCAAACTCAAAACTTCAGAAATCAGTATTAGTCCTTGAAATATCAGCTGCTCTCAAACTTGGGTGTCGCAAGCCCCCTTTGGAGAGGGAGGGAGAGAGGGAGAGAGGGAGAGAGGGAGGGAGGGAGGGAGGGAGGAAGAGAGAGAAGAGAAGAGAAGAGAAGAGAAGAGAAGAGAAGA
>NW_004525008.1:37348-42137 GCF_000260255.1 Octodon degus
GAGACGAGACGAGACGAGACGAGACGAGACGAGACGAGACGAGACGAGACGAGACGAGAGAGAAGAGAAGAGAGTGAGAGAGAGAAACAGGGAGGGGAAGGGAGGGAAAGAGAGACACAAAGAGGGAGAGATAGAGGGAAAGAAAGGGAGGGAGGGATGGAGACAGAAAAAGAGGGAGGGAGGGAGGGAGAAAGAAGGAGAAGTGCAGGGAGAGGGAGGGAAAGGGAGAGAGGAGCAAGAGTGCCTCTTGCACTTAATATGCACGTGTGGAAGATGGTACAGTGAATTACTGTCTTATGCCGTAGCCATTATGGTCTTATGCGACAATCGAGGAGAAAACGCTGCATTTGCATATTTTCTCCTTTCAGTGTGGAGATAGGGCTCTAAGAATGACAGGAAAGAAGTGGCTGAATTCACTGTGATATAAAAATAAAATATCCTGTTAAAAATGCTTAAAATGGACTGAGGAGACACCTCAGTGGCTTAAGCGCCTGCCCCGCAAGCACAAGTCATGAGTTCAGTCTCCAGTACAAATAATAAAAATAATAATAATTAATTAAATTTTAAAAACTTAAAATGGCAGAAATGCCTCTTGTCATTTTGTCCTTGGGAATTCGGTTGTAATTCATTAAAAAAAAATTCTATCATTGATCAGTGTGTGACAAGCTTTAAACTTTTTCCTTTAAAATAATTCATATGTTTGTTTGTTTGGTGGAACTGGGATTGAACACAGGCCCTTGCACTTGTCAGACAAGCACTTATTCTACTGAGCCATCTCCCCAGCCCTCCTTTAAAATAATTCTCTGAATATTATGATGAAGGTCCTCCCCAAGAAAGGACTCATGCTTTTATCCTTACTTACACTGGTATCTTGTCTCCTTAAAAGGCAAAATCTTCAGCCAAAGACAATGGTAAAAAACAAGAAGACCATGTTCACTCTGACAAGCAAAGAGCAAATGTTCCAATGAGCTATGATAACTAACTATAATTTAGCTGTTTTAAATACACCACAGTTAAGTACCAATCAATGCAAAGTATGGTATATATTTTATTTTGAACACTTGTGAAGGGAACACTATATTTACTAAGTTCTGTAGTTTGAAAGAAAGAATATTCTTGTTAACTTCTGTCATTTACTGTTTCAAATAAACAAACGCTAGTTAATTTACCTGTAAAAAAAAACAAGGAAAATTACTATAATTATTAAGGAGACTGAACGTTTTATATTTATTAGGTAAAAGCAAAATTATCATGCTGTGGGACTTTGGACAAAACTAGATAAATGAGAGATTCACTACTTGTTACCACCCACCAGTGGTCCAAGACTGACCCTTCTTATTGCATTTATTAAATCACTCACTAACAGTGGCATTTAGAGGGGTCACATGGGATTGCTGTTCTAACAGCTTACATCCATCAAAACAAAATCAGCACACTACATTACTAAGAGTCTGTCGGCACCCAGGTACCACTGCTAAGATTCCAGAACTTCTGCGTTCCCAAGGATGACAATAATAAATAACAGAGCAAACCAGAATCTCTAAGTCAAATGGCAGGCTTCCTATGGGGCCTTCGGTGGCTGTCTTTCTCAGAGACAAATTAAGACATAAATGGATTAATCTGTCACTCATTTGTATGTTAGTATCTGTGAGACCATGTACACTGGATAAGTTACTCCAAAGGAGTAATCTTTCTTTTCTTTCATAAAATTAAATAGAAAGGCTGCATTAATTGTAAAGTTTGGAGGCATAAAAGCCTCATCCTTGTCCTATGCTCTGTCTCATTTCTGCACTTATTCTATCGAATACTTCTTTGTGTAAATGTACTTCCTCAGTGGAAAGCTCGCCTCAACATTTCAGGTACAGGCAATTGTCCAAGAGTGCCAAGAGCCTCCATGGTCAATGTCCTGGAATGAAGAGTCTCAAAATTAGCAGACTCATGTTTTGAGAAGCAAACACACAGGGACCTCTCCTATGCTTCATTTACTGATGCATTCTTTATTTAGGCTAGCTTAATTACCCTGAGGGAGCTCATGTCCACCCCTGAAACCATAAAGAACAAAATGCAGTAGACACACTTTGCATGATGGGAATACAGGAACCTCGCTGCTGCGGACCTCAGAGCTGCAGATGAGTTTAATCAGAGTCCCTAGTTCACGAATCCTGTGCTATCATCATTGGTCCAGACCAGTCATTTTTTTCCCATTTACTAATAATCACAATCACAGCCCCCCAGGTCCCAAAGCTTTGAATTCCAGCCCTGGTCCATCAAGCTGTACAGTAGTATGCAGAGGGGTCTGTATAGGTTGCTCAGTGTCCCAGCTTTCTGTCAGTTCTACATTCACCATTGGATTGTGTGACCTTCGTCTACTTCATTCATTCATAAGCCAAAGAGCTTCCAAAGAAAAAGAATGAAGCTACCACTTCTGCTACCCCAAAACACACACAGAACCATCCATATTTCTGACTACCCCAAAACCTATCAGCCAGGATTTCTGATCATATAGGAGCATTGAAATCAGATGTCCTAATAGTAATGTCATAACCTTTATTGTCTTCCCAAATAACTTCAGTTGTCTTTATTTAGATTCAGTGTAACTTCTGACTTATACCATATTCCCTTGGCGGGTCCAGATCTGGAGTGTTGTATTTTTTTTACACCCATAGTCACCACTGTCCAACCCTGCAACTACCATGACAGATACACCATCCGACTGGAGATCAGGCGCGCAGACTTGCCTTCAGCGGCCAGGCTGCCCATCCTGGAGTCTCTAATAGAAGATTGAGCAGCCTTCCTGTGTCCTACCTGGGGAAGGAAATACGGAGATTGACTTAGATTTTGTAATGAGTTAGCCAAGCAAAACAAGAGAGCAATAAACTACAAAAACTGCAAGTCGTATTCATCCAGTACTGAACATTTAGCTTTAAAAAAATATGCTAAGCAGTTCTGAGGAGGCCGTCATCTGGTCGAAGGAGAAGACTTCTAGCAACGACAAATGCAAGCCAAGATGAGCGTCTCTGAAGAAGACGCTTCTTGGCTGATGCACATTTTCCCTTTTTAATTAAAAAAATGAACAGCAAATGATAAAACATTGTCTCAACTGCAGACACCAAAATGCTCCAGGAGGATGGAGACCCCATCTGTTCATTTTACTTCTAGTTGATAATTGCACTTGTTTTATGGCAAGTAGTAATATTGATCATTCTTGTTTTATTGTATTTCACTAATTATTCCCTCAATAAGCCTGCTGATCTTTTGTATACGTACTTATATAATTATTTATGTATTAATTCATTTGAAATGATATATTGCCTCTCTTCAAGGCTAAAATCCCAGGGGCGACGCACTGAACTTCGCGGGCACCGGTCTGAGGTAATGCGTGCACAGTTACTCTCTGGCTGTCATGCTGCACCGGAGCTCTGAGTTACACAGAGGACTTAATCAAATGTGTTGACTCAGACACCTTCACCAATACATGTCATTGATCTGGGCTTGGCCTTCCATATCTCTGCTTACTTAAACCTTCCTACATTGATTCCCCGTTCGTGGATTCACAATAGTAATTGCATCATCAATACCCCGTAAGGACAGACAACTGAGAACGAGAGGCTTTAAAAGAACTAAACGCCGTCCACCGCTTTCCTTCCTGCAGGGCACGCGGCCGCCGTCCCGCATCCCACGAAACCTCGGCCTGGCAGCGGTTGGTTCGCCAGCGCGCCCGCCTCGGTCATCGCACCTCTTCGCCCTGACATCTGCTGCGCTGCGGGCTCTCTCGGGGAGGGAGGTGTGAGCGCGATGCTGGTTAATGAGCGGCCCGATTAAGGAACGCGGCCAAAGCAGTAAACGGGAAGATAAATATGCAAAATGCCCTCCATAGCTTTCCTAACATCCTCATTAGGGTCGAGATGAATTAATCATAACTGCTATTCGTTGCCATAACAAGCCCAAGACTGGCAGTCCTGCATTTCAGCTATTATTTAACAATTTATTTTAGTGAAATAGTTTAGAGGGCACCCATGAAGAAGTGCCACGCAAGCCCCGAATGTCGACCTGGGGCTATTTACTTACTCCGGCCCTGACAGCGAGGGGCCTCACGATTAGAAAATGACAAAATCTGCTATGTGTTCTGCCGAGGAACAAAAGTCTATTTTAAAAACACGTCCTCGTTTTTTAAAGAGCCAAATCATTCCAACTTGAAAAACTCCATTTGCGTCTTTCAAAAACTCAGGAGAGCTTACAAATTTTCTTAGAATACCTGTCATAGAAAAACCATGGATCAGCATCCTCATTCTATAAAATTTATCCCTAATTGGCCCACCGTTTGCTGACTTTTAAAAGATAAATGAAGACATAAAGTTACTTCTTTCTTAAATACAAAGTTATCATCAGTGGCTGTCATGTTACAGCAGCAGCCACAAAACCCTGGCAGGGGCCACAGGTGTCCTCAGCCGTTGCCCTGGGAGTCACGGGCTCTCTTCAGTCTCCCAGCGCTGGGGAGACTGAGGCAGGAGGAGCACTGAGTCTAAGCTGCCTAGTGAGACCCTGTACCAAATGAATAAAAATATTCAAAAATTTAAAAAATTATAACAATGAGAACAAATTTAAATATCTGATAACAAGAATGATAAATGAGGTAGGAGACATCAGATAGCTGGATCTTATCACCCAAACTTTGTGCATATCACAACACTGTGTTTTGTCATTTAAAAATACTGTCCAAAAGTAAACATCCAAAGAAAATCAACAACCTAAGTGCTCTCTCTCTCTCGCTCTCTCTCTCTCTCTCTCT
>NW_004525008.1:42253-48116 GCF_000260255.1 Octodon degus
AGATTAAGTACAAAATGAACAAAATTAAAATTTGCAGGAGAAATCAATGAAATTGAAAATAGATAATCATGAAAGAAAAGCCAAGGGAAAAAGCTGTTATGTGTACAACTAAAAGAGAAAAGGGCATGAATTATTATCTGAAATGAAAGGCTGCTGCCACAGATTCCTATAGCTATTAAAATATATAAAAGGAATATAAGGAACCCCTCCACCCATAAATTTGATGACCCAAATGAAATATTTCCCATGACCATACATACAAAAATCCTCAAAGACGTAAACTGATGAATTTGAAAGACACAGTCTGGCAAACTTACACATGGAGAAAGGCAAGGTGAGGAGCTAACCCACTAACTAAGAACCTGAGGCAGAAAGCTCCAGGCGAGGACAGGCTCGCCGGGAAACAGCCTCGTAAGGGAAAAATTAAAGCAGGCCTATCGTTTCTTTCAAAAAAACACAAATAACTCATTCTCAAAGGGCAGCCTCGCCAAATAAGTGAAAGTTCAAGAGGGAAAACTACACACTAACATTTCACATAAACATATATACAAAAACTCTCAAAAAAAAAAAAAAAAGAATTGAGCAAATACAATACATAGGAAGACTTTATCAAGTACTTTATCAAGTACACAGGCCCCTCTATTTATCAGGACTACATTTCATCAAATTTTATCTGTGTTTTTTATTTTCTATATTCTATATTTTCTTTGTTCTGTATTTCCTAATTTCTCTACAGCTAATATTATGCCTAACAGGGAGAAGCTTAAACCTCTTAAACTAAAGCCACAAACAGGCAGGGGCGTTCCTGCTCGCTGTGCACTACATGGCGTTGCTGATGAATTAGTAAAACAAGAAAAGGAAGTAAATGGATCAGAAAACCAGAAATACAACTTCCTTCCATGGCACCACGTAATCTATATAGAAAAACTGAAAGAATGTGTCCCATGGCACTAGCTTGTGATTATTGAAAGGCATGAATCTGATACCTTATTACCTGTTGTACTTCCATAACCGAGCCAGTCATGAACTTCTACTATATTCATTTACATATATTTTCATTCATGTCTTGTTTTCTTTTTTTTCTTGGTTCCAGATATCAAACTCAGGACCCCATGCTTGCCAGGCAGGTGTCGTGCCACTGAGCTAGATCCCTGGCCCCTTGATATCCTAAAAGAATAGAATTCGGGTAAAGGAACCTCAAGAACACAACCTGACTCTTCCTAACTTCTGCTAAATCCCCTTTTTCCCAGAAATTTTCCTTTTTTAATGGATCTCAAAGCTACAGGGTTTAATTAAAAATCTTGTTCAGACCCTTCGGGGGTATTAATCATGGGGTCTGGGCTTGTTTACTTCATTTATTTGTACCATTGTTTACAAACTCATCCATTGAATCATTAAAAATAAAATCATCTGATAAAAACGTAGTAACTATGACCCCGCCAAACTCTGCAAAGCTGGTAGACTGTCTTCTCTTTCACGAGGAAATTTCAAGCAAATGTGTGGTGCCAAGGCGAAGCGGAATGGTGCGTCTGAAGGCGCAGCCGTGTGCCCCTGGAGCGCAGCAGCTCTGCCCGAGCTCCTGAGGGAGTCCTGCCCGCTAGGACGCACCTTGATGTGCGGGCGTCCTGGCATACTTCTCTAAAATAATAACAAGCAGGGACAAATTTCCCAGATCAGAACATAAGTGTTGACGATTATTTACATTTGCTCCCACGCTCTTTATCCACAGAAGTAACAGCTACAATTTTCACAACTGGAGAATAATTAAATACGTTGTGTGGAATAAATGCAGATTTAAAAAAAAACAGCCTGCACCAAAGCCCTTCAGGGGAGACCTTGAGGGCCGGCCAGGCTAAGCAGAAGGCTCCATTCACTCTACCTTTTCATTAGGGGCCCGCAAATGTCCTGGAACACCTGAACTGACTTATCTGGCATGTACAGGGACTACCAAAGGACCATTACAAGAGCCTATTTATGTCTTCTCTACCAACATGGGGGAAAACACAATATTTTTCTACTAATGAGTATCATTTATATATAGATGTTTAAGTAAACTGTTTTCCCACTGGGGACTGGACCCAGGGCATTAAATTGAGCTATACCCCAAGTCCCTCTCTTTGAGTCGACCAGTTATCCAGGCTGGGAATGGATCCTCCTGCTTCAGACCACAGCCTGAGCACAGGCGCCACCACACACGCTCTATTGCCAATAATCCATGCTAGGACAATGTTTTTACCTTTCATTCACTGTTTCATGGATTCATCTATTTCCAGTAGTTACCGACAATGTGAGCAGCTACTTGTCAAGAGAAAACACAACACATTCAACCCATCAGCAGCACAAGATCGCAATACAATTGGATACTACAATTTGTGCAGATCTGCCTCGTAGTGGGAAGAGGAAGACCCTTGTGTTTCTTCTGGCTTTTGAGTTTTCTCATCCAAATCTCAGTAAGGTAGGATAAATAATCTACGTGGTACGTAACACATGCTGCTTATTGACCCACACTTTACCCCTCTGGTCTCAAAGAGGGGCAGTGATGCCCCTCCCCATGACATCTTCCTATGTCTAGAGACAGTTTTTATTGTCATAACTGAGGGTGGGGCTCAAACAGGCATCTACTGAGTGGAGGCTGGAGAACCTACTAAATAAGTATCAAGCCTAAAATATCAATAACGCTGGTATTGGAAAGCCCTGGCTGCTTTGGCCTCTTCAAAATAACTGGCTGAGAGCTGAGAGCTTTTATAAACACTTACATCATCATGTTCATCGGGAAGCCTGTAAGTGCCTCAGAAATCTGAATGAGGGGGCCAGCGGCACTGGTCAGCGCTAGAGCACAGGGTCCCAAGCTCAGTCCCAGCAGAGACAGAGAGACGGGCGGGCGGGGGAGAGATGGGGAGAAAGAAGGGGGAGGAGGGAGGCCGGGGAGGGACTGAGGGTTGGAGAGACAGAGACAGCGAGATGGGACAGAGAGGAAGGGAGGGAGGGAGGGAAAGAAGGAGGGAGGGAGGGGGAGAGACAGACAGGGAGACACAGATGGAGAGACAGAGAGGAGAGACAGAGAGACAGAGACAGAATGGGAGGGAGGGAAGGAAAGAAGGAGGGAGGGAGGGAGGGAAAGAAGGAGGGAGGGAGGGGGAGAGACAGACAGGGAGACACAGATGGAGAGACAGAGAGGAGAGACAGAGAGACAGAGACAGAATGGGAGGGAGGGAGGGACAGAGAGGGAAAACCAGGAAGAAAAGCTCCAGATCTGATCAGCACGTGACAAGCCCACCTAACCATGAAGGACGGCCACATTAATTTCTTAGTGCTCATCTCTGCCTGTTCTTCCCCAAGTGTGAGGTGTAACCAATGCGTGTTGGGAGCGACCACCCAGGGTGTCAGTGATGAGCAACAACACAGCCGGCCTTCGGGCACACGGGTGTCCCGTACGTGTTCACTCACTTACATCTCTGCTGTAAGATCGTTGACCCTCCCTAGGGGAATCATACACAATAGTGCGTGTGTGTGCATGTGCATGTGTGTGTGTGTGTGCATGTGCGTGTGTGATGGGAAATGGAACCTGGACGCTTTACAGTGAGCTAGTCCTTTTTTATTTTTTATTTGGAGACAGGCTTTTGCTAAATTGAAAAGTCACCAGGCTGGGCTTGAGATCCTGATCCTCCTGCCTCAGCCTCCCTCTGTGCTGGGATTACAGGTATGCACCACCACACCGGGCTCACAGTGGACCTCAGAGCTAAAGGGTTTAACCAAAATTGTTGACTCATACACCCCAGAACACCCATCATTGGTCAGAGACTGAGGTCATGGCCTTTGTAGAGTTGAGGCTGTGTCTCACACAGCCCAAGCAGGATTGATTCAGACTAGCAATCCTCCGGCCTCAGCCTCCCAGAGTGCTGAGATTATAGGCATGTGCCACCATGCCCCACTTTGGCTTGTCAATTTGTCACTGCACTCCTTGGCACACCAACAATAATAAAGCCAAAGTAGCTTAAGCACCAGCCTGTGACACTTAATTAATATTACTCTGATGTGTCTATAGCTCATTTCCCAAAAAACTGAGATGGTTTCGCAATGGGCCTGAGAGTGACACACAAACTGCTCAAGTTTCTTGCTTCACATCCACCCTATACTGCCGCTACCCTAAGGTGCTCCTTCTTTCCTTTAATCTTCCATATGTGAAGCTAGTGTGTGTGGTAGCCAGGCCCCAAGAAGGTGCAGGGATCTCAGACACCTGGCCTGCAAGCCCCAGGAGCCCTTAGCCCTCTGCCACAGCAGCGCTCTGCATGCCTGCCCCCCAGAACCCGTGAAGAATCACAGCCGTTTATGTATTACAAAGCTGACCACCAAGTTGCAGGGCAATTTGTCCCACGGTAACAGGAACCCAATCTGAGGCAGGCTGTCATCCCTTACACCAAGTATTTGGGACCAGAAGTCTTTCAAATTTAGGTTTCTCAAATTTTGGACTATTTGATATTTCTTAGGACTCAAGCCTAAACACAAAACTCCTTTCTATTTCATACACACCTTGCAAACATGGCAAGAAAGTGCTACAGGTTGGTGCAAAAATTTTTCAAATTTTTCTTAACTCAGCTGTGGGTATAGTGACTTGCACGAGCCCCACGTTCACACCCACTGGGGGCCACAGCCTGTCCTCTGTCCTGCCCATTCCCATCTTCAGAACACTCATGGTCTATACCTTCACCATGCCAGAAATGTTTAAATCAACAATGGTGCAGAATAAATTTTAACATTAAAAACCTCTAAAAATGCCTAAAAGCCCTGCATCATTGTAAACAGACTTAAACTGCTCCACTGCACTAAACCCAAACTTTGATTTCTTCCCCACACTGCCGGTTCCTGCCTGGGAGCCTTTTACCTTATTTGTATACCTGGCCACTTACTCCTTCGACACACTGTAGCGATTGGCAAAGCCCCAGAACCAAGCACGCGCAACTTGACTGTTCTTAACAACAGCGCCTAAGCTGCTTCCCCACAGAGGTCAATGTGAACGCCTTTGTTATTATGGGATAATCGCGTTCGCTGCGGTGTTTTTGTTCTATGAAGTAAAATGCACATTTTATAAAGAACAGCACAGCCTTAACTTCTTTTAATAGGCTTGAGTCATGAGGGATTAGATTAATCATAAACTTAGCTCCTATCACATACTCATCACTGACTCCAGAATAACTCGGCTTTTACGCACTGATTTATTTACTGCTTAATTTTTAATATAATGAACACTTAAATCTATCACCCAGTATAGGAGAAATAAATGAAACTATTACATCCATCTCTGTGCGCTCGCACCACACCGACACCCTAACCTCATCAATCTATTTCAGGAGACCAAATTGTTGGTTGCGGAGAGCGCCCCGTGATGCACAAATCCACAATTCACCCTCATCTAGGCAGCAACTGACTCACTGGTGATTTTTATTACTCAGGGAATCATTTGACTCGCTTCATGTTTTACAAAAAAACAATCAAGCCCACCAGGAATTGGGATTGACGTACAGTTTCTTGCCACTCCTGCTATACATCTTGTCCAAAATAGGATGAGCCTAGATTTATTTTGTCTTCATCAAAAATGTAGATTAATCATACCTTCATTTCATGACAGCTGCTCTTTAGCAACCCACAACTGGCAGAGATGAACTCACACATTCCCTTTATCAATACATCAAGATGAATAAAAGGCAAGACAATGGACAGGAACACCAACTAATAATAACAGCACCTGCATCTGCATCTGCATCTATCTCTAGCTCTGTCCCTCTGTCTATCCCTATCTCTGTCTGCCTGTCTGTATCTCAGTCTCTCTCTCTCTCTCTCTCTCTCTCTCTCTCTGTCTCTCTAT
>NW_004525008.1:48606-69486 GCF_000260255.1 Octodon degus
CGGTCTTTGCAGCTTATGAGACCCAGTGCCTTTGCAAATCTAAGTAATAAGCCTTATTTCTTTTGCAGAGGTACAGTCAGCCATGGTTCACACATCTCGATTTTTGCTCTGGTTCATTTATTGTCTAATTCACAAGGCTGAAGAACTAAGCCCCAACAGTTTGACTGTCCTTAACTTTTGCTCTACAGTCTTCCCACAAAGGAAATATGGAGTTTTATTTCTTTCCTGCTAGACCTCTAGGTTACAGAGTTTAATCCAAATCTTTGGTTCATACATCACAAAATGCTTATTATTCTACACTTGATCCATTTTCTTCTGTTACTTGTACACTGCTCATACTGATGAGTCAGTGACTCACTAGATAATGATATGATAAATCCACATGAAGCAGAGAGCCTAGCAATACCCTTGAATATTTCTTGTCACCATCTGAATGCTCCTTTCCCACACAGCTAATAGCTGAGGGTCCACTTTGCAATAGATGTGCATGTTTTTGCTCATATAAATTAACATCCATGTTTCACGTTGGATCCATGACAGCCATTGGCCCTTGTACCCTTCTTCACTTAGCAAGGGCATGAAGAATAACTGAGGAACTTAATCTTACTCCATAACCAGGGAGAACACTGACAATATTATCCATCTCCCTATGTGCTTTTCCTCAAGGAATTAATATCTTAAATCTTTGTCAGTGGAGAGGTACTTAACTGAATCACAATGCAAACATAAAACAGAATATGAAGCAGCCATGAACATGAATGAAACATCCTGCATCTTTTTTATTGGATTTCACTAGTGCTGAATCAGATTTATCATAAATCTCAGATCTGAGCACATTCTCGTCAATGGCTGCTGCTGGTGTTAGTTGGTTTTATTTATGAATATATCCATTTACTACTTTGAAAAATGCAGGCAACACCCATAAACCAACCTCCCAACCCAAGAACATTAAGTGCTAGCCATTACTTACATAAATCTCTTCTTTCCTTACCCACAGAGGTCGAAGCCTAGACCTCTAGCTTAGAGCACGATTAAATCAGTGGTAGCACATTTAGCTGGTGAAGTAAAACACAACTTTCCAAAACAAAGAGCCTACAGTTTGATTTTTTTTAGTGGAAACAGGTTTTGTAGTATTTGACAAATCAAACTCGTGTCATCTCTCAACTTCATCACACCCAAGGTCAGGATTCCATAATTATTGGCTTCTTTACTTCATATCTTTAAATGGTGTGATGAACATCAACATGAGGACAAGAACCATATCTATCAGAAATATCTGCTACAGACCTCTGTCGACAAATTCAAAAACAGCTAGGTGATTGATTTTAATGGACCTCACTTGGGCAAAATTGGTTAATGTGAATCTTTGTTTCTTGGCATATTCTCATGAGTGATGTGTAAATTTTTCTAATTTACATGCCTACTGATTCATTCATTTATTCATGACTATAATTTGCATGGAATAAATTAATTATCCACTTTTCTAAAGAACTGTTGCACATACATCTCAATGAGCACTTTAACCAAAGAGGGAGAAAACTCAAGTTCTAATAATTTATCTGGGCAACATCTGGGTATAACAAGAGCAATCATTATCTTTGGTTTATAACACATGTTCTTTATTGGTCCCTCTGCATAACTAATTAGATGAGCTTTTTTTTAATCCTTTATAACAACATATCAATTGCAGCAATACTGAATGTAGGGGACAAGGACATTGAATAGCTAACTACCAACCATTATGTAGTAACCGAAATCCTATTTTGATTGCTTAAATAAAGCTCAGTGAACATGTTTAGCAACAGTCTTGGCCTTAATAGTAGTTCCTGTTTGGCTCTTTCTCAAAAAAAAAAAAAAAAGATCAACCGGTCAAGCACTCAGACCCGACACGTTCTCGCAGAGTTGTCTGCGTGAGCTTAACCCACATTCTGAGAGCCTGGATTCTGTTTGTTCCATAGAAACATCAGTCAGGCTGATCTTTTTCTAATGGACTTCAAGTTAAGGTTGGGTCAAAATTATGAATTCATACACCCTCTAGCTATTCATCACTGACCCAGCCTCAACACTTTCTCTTTATTTCCCTGCCTGTGCCTTCTTTATTACTTCATGGTTTCATAAATTTAAAACATTAAGACCCTTGCATGACAAAAATTCAAGAAGAACTCTCCTACTGCAAAATGCTATTTCCAGCCTGTTTCCCACTGTGCTGGGAGCTGTGGTCTCTCTGTAATCAGGTGCACAGGGTGCAGGTGGACCCACTAGTAACAGGGCTGTCCCCCGACATGGGTAGCAATCCTTCCATTTCCTCATCCTTCAAAGTACAGTGAGCTACCCCATATTCACCCCTCACCTTGAACCAGGACAACACTGGCATCTTCCTGGGCAGACACTTCCTCTGCAGTGATTGCAAACCTACATCTTCACTGATAAATTTTAACACACAACACAGAATCCACATAGGATTGTAAGGAGCCGTGAAAGTGGATGCAACATGCTCCAGCTTCATGTCTAATGGATGTCAAGTGGACTGAAATGCTTGACTCTCTCTGCCTGGCTCATTACACATGGCCGGGATTGCGCCATGCCTAGAAATTCCTTGATTTTTAAATTTTGCTTTCCGTTTTACATGAAAAATAACGGCATGCATTAATAGCGGTGTGCGCGTGTGGCGCCCTCCAGGGCAAGTGCCCCAGCATGGTGGACCCTAGCTACCTAGTGCGTGCAGGGCCTGCGGCGTCAGCCTGAGGGCTAGAAGACACTCACTGTCCCCACTCCCTCCATTCATGCTCGTGGAGGCCACTCAGTCCCCTCCAAGCCAGGACTGCAAACACACTGACTGACTTACATGAGTCCCTGGGCTGCTCCTCTACAGAAGTGACAACTGAGATCTTCGACCCTGGACCACAAAGAACTCACACTGGGTCCACTGCACCTATGGAGGACAAAGCAGTTTTTATGAAATTCAGAAAGCCATTGAGACTGAGATTTTTCAATGTAGTCTTTGTCCTCCTGTACTAAACACATCACCAACTGAGTCCTTTCACCGCATTCCCATTGCTGGCCAGCCGGTGGCCACAGTCTTATTGATGTCTTTTTGATTCATAATGTACGTAATATTACAAAGCTTTCTAAAGCTCTGCTTGGAGGATGTGGACTTCACCTGGTCCCGTCTGTGGAACACCATCTACACAGGTGAGAACCTAGACTTGCTCTTACAGATTTGCCATCAAAATTGGTTTAGTTTATTTTTCAACACAATCCCACCAATCCTGTACATTGGACCCCACTTTATAGATTTATTCAGTTATTCAGTTATGTACCATTTACTTATGGTCTTCATTTGTTTATATTTTCATTTTTTCTAAACAAATGCAGAATGGCCTAAAATATTATTTCCAAGAACTGTCTCTCTGCCATTAATTGAAACTGAGTGGCATGCGGAGCCACTTTTATTTATATGGACATCAATCGAGTAGAACGAACAATGGTTCTTACGATAATCCACTTTGAATGGATTTTGTTATTTTGCTTTAATTCCTCACCACCACCACCACCACCCCAAGGCTGGAGACACAACCAGAGCTCCATCCTGCTGGCAAATGTTCTCCCACAAAGCGACACGCCCAGCCCAACAATTAACTTTTCAAATGCCACATTACCCTCATTGGTCCATGGCTGCCCTCTTTTAAATAATTACTAACATAATTTATGTACAAAAACACCAGCAAGGACTGGTGATGCAACTCAGTAGTTACCTGCTCACATGCATGTGTTAGGCACTAGGTTCAATCTCCAGCACTGGGTAAAACAAAAATGAAGCCCAGTACAGTAGCACACATCACTCTGGAAGGCTGAGGCAGAAGCATCACAAGCTGGAGGCCAGCCAGGTCAATTTAACAAATATTCAGACCCTCACTCAAAATAAAAAAAGTTTTCAAAAGGTTGGGAATGTAGCTCAGTGCAAAGACCCTGGGTTGTATCCAGGTACAAAGTCCATTAATCAATTGATTTAAATGCCATCAGCAACTGAGGACCTATGTGACTTGAACAAGAGGCCTAGAAAACACTAACACTTTCCTGGGAGCTCACTACCCACAATAAACCAAATGTGTACATTTCTTAGTGAATCTCATTAACCAGCATTTATTTAATCGCAACCTCTATCATAAACACGTTCTCACCCTCAGCCTGTGTTTGATCTACCATTGGTCACGTAGTTCTGAATCATTTACTATTAGCTTTTCTTTCTGAAAGTCTTTGGATCTTTTTCAACCTTGTACAGCTAAGAATTAAACTCAGAGCTGTGTATGACATCTGCCCCAATAAAATTATCATTAAAATTAACAATCATGGGCGGGAGATGTAGCTCTGTGCCTTAAGCGCCTGGCTGACCAACACAATGTCTTGAGTTTGATTCCCAGTACAAAACAAAATAAAACAAATCAACATTCACCAATTCAGAAACCTCACCGAACTCATGCACCCAACTTGAGTGTTCCTTAATCAACCTAATGAGAACCTTGCACTGGGTACCTGTTAGAATCCAGCTCCTCGGAAATACATTAAGTAATCTCTCATTACATCCTACCGCAACTCATGGACATCTAGTCCTGTGCTCTTCACTCACTCGCCTTTCTTTCTTGACCTGTGCACTGATTCAATGGCGGCATGCAGACCTGCGGCCCACAAGCGCCCGGGAGCCTCAACACTCCACTGCACCCACTTCTCAATTACGTTAGACATCAGAGTCACAGGGTTTAGTCAAAATCCTTGCTGTAGATACCCTACGGTAATTATCGAGAACTTTCACTTCTGACATTATTTCTTTATTCAATTACACATTTGTTAATTGACACATTCATTGATTGATTCATAATTACTCATCAATATATATATATATATATAAAACCCAACAATGCAATACTAAGATTAAGGAACCTCACTACATTCTTTTTCAGCATCTCGTCCAGAGCTGATGCCCCAGCCGCCCTTTCCCAGGGGCGCCCTGCCCCTCCCCACTCACACTCCAGGGTGGTACCCCTTGTAACCATCTCCAAATTTTAAAGCCTTAATGGAGAACATGCAGAAAGCTCTATTTTTCCTGCATTGACGTACATACTTTTACTCTTTCCTGCTGTTTTCTTTCTCAGAACATCAGAAACTTCTATATTTATCAGTGACAGAACGTGTAGGCCAGCAGTGGTTTGAAAAGAATAAAATACCGAACTTCAGTTCCTGTCTCCCACCTGCTCTTTATAGCTCCTACTTGTTCCAAATGGAAGGGACATGAATCGTTTCACTGCTCATCTTTTTCCTAATGGCTCATTCCTCAGAATTATTTTACCTTTCATTGATAAATAATTCTAGGCACTGTTTGAATCTATAGGTGCTTGTTTACTAGTTAATTACAAATTAATTTAATCCTATACGAATCTTCCAAGTATAATGAATGGAAATTCATCAGCTGCACAAACTTAAACATGAATTTATCTGTGATCTTTAAATAGATTCCTGGGTGTCAGCTCTTCTGTGTGGAAATCTGAGCATTATGAATGGTTATTCACAATATCTTCTTCACCATTTCTGTGTGTCTAAGTCCACCGTCTTCTCTCTTGTAACAAATTATGATACAAACATAAGAAACCACTCAAATTCTACCCCTGTTCTCGGAGAAAAAGAATTCCACTTTTGTTGGATTACTCAAACTTATTCCCACCAGTGAAAATAGCTCAGGCCAGTGAGATAGCTCAGCGGTCCAAAGCGCCTCCTTATGCAGGCGTGGGCAGGGACAGGGGATTGAGGTTCAATCCCCAGCACCACATCCACACCAACCTGGCCCTCTGGGCAGGCTGAGTGGGGCAAAAAAAAATATTGCCACTTAATAATTCTCACAGAGGTCTTACATTGTTATTTATGGGAACATCTCACCTTTTTAAATAAATAAGCACAACCGTTCACCACAGTGTGTGTGCGCATGGCGCATGCATCTGCCTTTCCAAGGGCTTCAGGCTTCCGGGTGTATTAATAAAGGTTCTTGTTTTGCTGCATGGACTGGTCAAAGTGTTCTTCTCTTCCTTCATTCCTTTATAGATACTTAATGAATTTGTTTCTAGTACATTTATTCAATTTGCTTAATGATTTATTCATTGATTCACTTACAGAGTAGTCATGAGTCATGAAAAGTCCAAGATCAGGACCCAGAGGTGCCCCTGAGCCCTCGCTGCGCAGCGCTTGCCACTGGGGAGGGACCGACCCCCCAGCGGGGCACAGGTGGCTGCGCGGAGTGACGCACCGCTCCGCCCCCTGCGTGACCTCACTTGCCCTGTATGACCCATCAGCATTTCATCACTTAATTAGCCGTTTGCTCAGGTAGTTCATTGTCTCTGAAATCACTGAAGATAAGACAAGCACATGCTACCATGCGGACCTCAAACCCAACATAACAGCATGATGATTACACACACCTGTTCCGGAACTGCTCAAAAAGTAATTCGCCATGCCGCCTCATGGGGGGGGGGGGTGTATAAAGAATGTTTAAAACAATCAGTACATACTGTAAAAGTATTCTCTTTTTTCTCATGAAATTCCATTACATTGAAGGAAGGAGCACAGATACTGCTGTGTCAAGGCCGCTAAAGTTTAGAGAATTATATATGTAGAAATTACGGATGATGATAGAAGAGCTTAGTCCCTGCTTGCCTTCTTTGATGTTATCTGTACCCACTTATGTTTAGTGAACTCATCAACAGACATGAGCTGCCCACAACACAAAAGGACTTAGTGGAGTATATAGGACACATGGGTGTACAGAACACACGCGGAGATCCTCAGAGAAACGCCGCACAGATGCGCAGATGGCCTGCTGTTCCCTCTGCTTATTTCTGCACAAGGGCTCGCCTAGAGCATGTTGCTTAACTTGGTTCTGGTCACAACCCATTGGGTTGCTTGCCCGCGGGTCAGGAGAGTCTCACCTCTTTGGCTTCACGTCAGAACCGTTCACGGTTAGTATCGCAGTGAGCGCTCATGCGCCTGACACCCAAGCTCAGAGATGACTCACCGCAGCCAGGTTCAGGGCGCCTCGGCAGCTCGGCATCCTCTCGCTGTGCGGCTTCCTTTCTGTGGAATACAAGGCAGATATTAAAAAGGATCCAAAAAAAAAAAAAAAGAAAAGAAAAGAAAAGGAAAGGAAACACCCCACATGACCACAGGTGAGCAGCACCTTTACAACACTTGGGCAAGCACAATTCTCAGGATTCTGTCATTCATTTATTCATTTTTATTGTTACAGTGTATTCATTCACCATCCAAATCCAAAACAGAAACAATTTCTATTAACAGCATCTGTCTGTAGGTTTCAAATCAACAGATGAACAATAAAGATACATTCTTTCTGACAGACTCGGAAACGCAGAATGAAATAATAATCCCAGATTTCAGATGTCACCATTATTTCCTATGCTCCCTTTTTATCTTTCAAATACAATAACCCCAGATGACCCATTAACAATCCTGAGCGAAAATACTTTTAGTCCATCCCGTTGGTTCTCATCTGTGGAGGGAATGCCTTATTCTGTCATTCATAGTCAACAGTTGTACACAATTGGTTGCATCTTAACTCTTATATTACAAAACATCATTTACAGCCATGTGTGACATTTTTTACTATTTTGTTATTCAGTCATTTAATTCATTTTAACTATAGAGCAATTACATTGAAGCCACCACCCAGAACAAGAGCAATGATATTCCGTGTCCCCACATTCCACCCCCAGTGTCACAAGACTGGAGGTAACTTGGGATTTAATAACTCTACACGAAGGACAGCAAAAAGGTACTTAGCAGGGGCCAGTGGCGGAGGAATTCAGGTAGGTCAGTGGGTGCAAACTTCTATGGGGAGCCTAAACCACATCAGGGCTACAGTCACGAATAACAACGTAACTTAAAATTTGCAGAGGAAATGGATCTTAACTTTTTGTACCACACACCCAAAAAAGGTCATTAGATGAGGTGATATGAAACGCTAATTAGCTCTGCTGTGCCACCCATTTTGCAGTCTATGCAGACACCAAACTGGAAATCTGTACAATTTTTATCCGTCAGTTGAATCCCAGGAAGCTAGAGGGGGCGGGCCACATTCACATCCTGGTCTGTACCTGGAGCACCTGAATTCTACCCCTGCCATCCCTTGTACCTCCTGAAGGGTACCGCTAAGCCTGGCTTTCACCTGTCACAGACTCCTCTCTGGCAGAGGATGCCCAGAGTGTCTTTCTGAGGGACACAAAGTCATGCTGAAAGGAACTGGGTCACCTGCTGGGTCGTTTCTGTTCATTAATGTCAGGTCAGTGGACCTCGACCAGTCACGAGGCTTTCCCTGGAAGGCCCTAGCTGCTCTGGCCAAGGCCTTCATTACATTATTTCTGACTCCTTGATTATCTTTGATGATAAAGACCCACATGCCATGCCAAGCTTGTGTGTCCCAATGGTGGCAAAGTAGTCCCAGTTCTTGGCTTCTCTGCTCTCTATCAGGCCTCACTCATCTTTTATCCTTGGTTAAGCCCACTTGTGAAAAATCCCACCTGGTTTCCTCCTCCAGTGTCTCCCCCTCACCATTTTACTCCCCCCCAAAACTTTAGCAATTCCTCCCCTTTTACATGTGTAAATGTTTACATGCATGTACATTCTTAAAATCACCTTTGGGCGTGGTGGGTCACACCTGTCATCCCAGCACCCCGGAAGCTGAGACAGGGGGATCATGAGAAGTTCAAGGCCAGCCAGAGCTGCATTACTGAGTTCTAGGCCAGCCTGAACTACATAACAAGACCCTCTCTCAAAAAAAAAAAAAAAAAAGCCTTTCCCATGGATCAGTGGCTTATGGGCCCCATGCAGGACGGCCCAGCTGAAAGCCAGGAAAATTGAACCAGAGGAGTAAAAGACGCAAGCTTGACTTCTAAGCCCACCCACCCCACTTTTTCAAAAGGACTCCGCGTGAGACCCCCGTGCTCTATCCACCCCCATGGCCGCGATGTCGCTCAGCCCTGTGGTCTGAGCACACACTGTAGTACTTCAGTGCCCAGCACCACATCCAGCTTCGGCCTGTGACTACCTGGGTGACACTGGGGAAGCTGAGGGCCTCTCCCATTTCCCACGTGCGACAATCTCATGACTTGTCCCCAGAAAAGTCAGTTCTTTTCTTGCCAAGTTCAGGCGGGTGAAAGCCCTCCCATGCCATCTCTGAGCCCCTCCAAAGTCCTGCTCCCTCCGCAGCAGCGCCCGAGCTGTGGTGCTAGACAGACAGACGGACCAGGTTCCACCCCAGCAGGCACTCACGAGCTGTGTAACTGCAGAGACGTGACCTGGCCTCTCTGTCTTGTGCCCCGACTTGTGCGATTTGCAGAATGAGGACAGCAACACCCTCCTCCTAGGTCCATCGAGAGAGTGGAGGACAAGGACTGACTGATCGACTGACAGACGCGTGACGGACAGAGGGCCTCACTCCCAAGACCCCAAGCACCCCGCACCCTTCATGCCCACCCGACCCGCCTGCCCACCCGACCCAATCAGGTTGGAGAATGGAATCCTCTCAGCGCATGGACCAAGCGTTTCGGAAAGTGTGGGTCCCAGACAGGAAACTGCTGGGCTCTACCCTTTCTTTGAATACTGGTCAAAGGTTAAACAAGGGCCTTGGAAAAGAGGCATCCAGCCTTTTCAGGGAACCAGACTCCCTAGCGTGAAGGGTAGCTCTGTCTGGGGCATGTCCACCAGGAGCCTCCTACTGACCACACCATTTGCCTCCCAGCCTCCCGGGTGGTGCCAGGCACACCAGCCTCAGAGCTGCTCGGGACAAGAGACAGCTCTGTAAATTCTGTGTCTTACAGTATCATCCACACAGAAACAGTTATTCAGGGACCTCCGCACAGCAGTCCCCGAAAGACCAAAGGCGTTAGGGGCCAGGGCCCCCACAAAAGCCCCCCCACCGCCTTTCCTATCTGCCTCCTTCCCGCCTTCCCTCCCAAGTCCCCCAGCTAAGGGCAAGCCCCCTCCCAGCGCCACAGGGTATTAATATTGTACCTTGTGCACACAGCACGGAGTGGTGGCAGCATGCGCTAGCACACATTATCTTGTGTGATCTTCACAATAGTCCTGCAAATTAGACATAATAATCATAATTAGTCAATATTTATTGAATGCATACTCTGTACCGAGCGCCGCCCCCTGCTTTGTGCTCGGTGGCATTTCTGGGATGGGGGGGGCCATATGCTGCTTCAACCTTTTATTCCCTAAAATGTCTTCAGCCTACTTATTCTGGCCCAGACCCTGGGACAGAGTCCTAGAGACCCAGGAGTGAACACAGCAGACAGAGCTCTAAGAAGGAATTTCCCTGTGCAAGGAGGCAGGCGCAGAGAAACTACAAAATAAACAAAGAGACAAAGGAGGAGACAGGACGCAGCAGAGAGAACACGGTGCGGAGACGGTGAGCGCGAAGCAGATATGCCAAGTCCTGCTTTATAAATGGGGAAACCGAGTCTCAGCAGTGCAGTGACCTCAAGGTGTCCCCCGCTGCTGGGACACTACGGCCCTGCAGGGGCAGGGGCACTGTCTTTCTCACTTAGTTCCGTGGTCTTCGCTTGACAGCGAGTGCGTGTGAGCTTGCAGTACGCACATGTGTTGGCGTGAAGGGACAGGGGTGCCAGCCAGGAGCAGGGCTGCCCTGACGAGGCACCACAGAGCCCTTGCACTCATGCCACTGTGCCCGCAGAAGAGCCGCGGGCTTGCAGTGCCCGCAAGCTCGCCCAGATTCAGGGGCAGGTGATGCCAAGGTCACGGCCTCAACCCATGCCAGCCAGGCAGTTAGCACTTGTGTGAACCCAGCTGTCTACCCCAGGCTGTCGGGCTCCACTGGTGACCCCTGGGTGGCACCCCTGCAGCCATGTGCCTCCCAGGCTCAAGGCACAGGGACCCAGCTGGGGCATGGGAGGAGAGGACACACACTCATGTTCTCTATGGGGTCAAAAGCAAAACTGTGCAGAGTGGCCATCTGCAAAGGGACTGGGAATAGAATCCTTTAAAGTGACAGCTGCCTTCCCCATACCAGGTAGGCAAGAAGCTTTCTCACCTCCAGCCCCTCCTGCCCAAGGGAAAGCCACCTGTTCTGGATGGTGACCCTGTTCAGGGTCTGGTTGTCCCCTAGTTCTGTCCACTAGCAGAACTAAAGCCTGGTTGTAAACCTGTGTTTTTGTTTCTTTTTCACCAACTCATTCCACATAGCCAAATGCTGTCCCTGTTCAGGTCTATAAAATGATCATAATACTTCTGTTTTGTTGTCTTTTTGAGACAGGGTCTTGTATGTAGTTCAGGCTGGCCTCGAGCTCACTCTGCAGGCCAGGCTGGTCTTGAACTTGAAATAATCCTATGGCATCAGCCTCCTGTGTGCTGGGATTACAGGCGTGCACCACCACACCCAGCTCACATAATGATTCTAACCAAAGATATTCAAATCTTAACGTGACTATTTACAACAAGTCTAATCTTAATTTTAAGAAAATATTTGAGTGCTCACACCACATGACTCACTCTTTTAAGCACTTTATGTGTAAGACTCATTCATTCCTCTATAGTCCATTAATATACTTTGGGAATTTCTGTATTACAGTTGTAAAATCAGGCACAGAGGTTCAATGCTTTGTCTATGAACTCAAAAGCCAGGAATTGGCACAGCTGGGATGGAAGGCACAGCTGGGGTGGAAGGCACAGCTGGGATGGAAGGCTTAGCTGGGGGTGGGAACAGAGCTCGGTCTTCAGACGCCCAGAGGAGACCTGCTAAATCCCAGCACGTCTAGAGAAACGCTGGGGCGGAGGGCGGCTTCTGCTGGATCCTTCTCCCACCAGCTGAATGGGTGGATCCCCCATCCAAACTTTCAATTTGCTGGAACATTTCAACAGTTTACATATTCAAAAACTGTTTTTACAGGGGGCCGGGGAGATGGCTCAGTAAAATAAGCGCAAGGGCCTGAGTTCAATCCCCAGGTCTGCACAAAGAAAACCCAAAAAAACGTTTTTTACGAAACTCTGATCATGCAGGAACTATCACAAAGAATCAACCCTGGATTTTTTTGTTTGTTTGTTTTTTGTTTTTCTTTTCTTTTTTTTTTTTTGGTCAGTATCAGGGATTGAACTCAGGATCCTGTGCTTGCCAGGCAAGTGCTGGATTTCATCTTTATTTATTTATTTTTTTTGGTGGAACTGGGGATTGAACTCTGGCCCTTTCGCTTGCCAGGGAAGCACTAATTACACGGAGCCATTCCCCAGCCCCAGGATTTTATCTTTTTAAAAAGGTTTTTTGCAACAAGAGAAGAGTGAGAACTCAACCCACAACATGGTGGAACAATGTTCACCGCTGTTCTTCAAAAGATTTCTACCGAGAACATACAAAGAACTAAAAAATAATAATAATAATAAAAAAATAAATCACACCTTTCTGGATAACTTTCCAGAAGAATTAAAAACATTGTTGCAGGGGGCGGGGGAGATGGCTCAGTGGAATAAGCGCTTCCCTGGCAAGCGCAAGGACCTGAGTTCAATCCCCGGTTCCGCAAAAAAAAAAAAAAATTAAAAAAAAAAAACATTGTTCCAGAGCAATTTATGTGTACTCATCTTTACATAAACATAATTTGTAACAGCTAGATCTTGGCAACAGTCCAAATGGCCATCTGCTGAAGACTGGACTTAAAAAATCTGGGGTTGTAATATAGTGGAGTACTACTCAGCCATAAAGAAGGATGAACTGGAGATATTTTATAGGTAAATGTACTTGAGACCAAACTCCTAAGTGAAATAAACCAGATGCAAACTTTGCAAAAGGAAAGAGAAACAGGGATGGCGAAAATCAGAAAAGAAAAGCCAAACAAGAGACAGTGAAGGTAGCTATGTTGCTACTTTCTCTCAGGTCACTGAAAAGCAAGTTTTGTACTGATGCTGTTTGGACAATTAAATGCCTATAGCAGGTACTCTGAGTAACTAATTTAAAGATAACAATATCCAATATATTAACCATTGTTACTCTCCTGTTATCTTATTTTGAAATTGTGTTGTAGTTTCTTCTCTTTAAAAAAAATAAAAAACCGGGCTGGTGAGATGGCTCAGTGGTCTAAAGCACCTACTTAGAACAAGCTTACCAAAGCACAGGGACCGCGGTTCAATCCCCCAGCACCACATGCCAGCCAGCCACGCCCCCTGGTGGGCTGAGCTGGCCACACACACACACACACACACAAATAAATAAATAAAATTTAAAAAAATAATAATAAATAAATAAATAAATAAATAAAAAACCACCCTGCTGCAGGATGCCAGGTACGCTGGCATGATCACAGCAGGCAGGACGCTCTACAGAAGGTGGTACTTGAGCGGGAAACAAACCAGGCTAACCGTGGGCAAGCCAAGGAGGGCAGAGCACTTCCAGACACAGCACCAAAAAGAGGAGCCAGGGGTAGTGCTACAGAGCTGGGATCCCCACGCGTGGGAGGCGAAGCAGGAAGCCACGGGGCTGACACCGAGGGTTCAAAGCCATCTTGGGCTGCAGAGAAAGAGAGAGAGGAGTGAAGAGAGAAAAAGAGAGACAGAGAGAAAGAGAGACAGAGACAGAGAGAAAGACTCAGACAGACAGACACAGAGACAGAGAGGAGAGAAGGACTCAGGTCGAGGGTGCGGCTTTCAAAGCAGCACAGCAGGGTTCGACTCGTGGAGCTGCATTTGCTTCCGTGTGACTCTGGCATGTATGACGTCTTACGACATATGGATTTGGCACACATGACTTGGCCATTGCCTTCACCGAGGTTTACTTCTCTGTGATCTGAGCACCTTGGCTGTGACCACAACAGTGATTGTGGGCTCAGGACCCAGTTCGCAGGAGATCCAGCACGGAGCTGGCAACCTGCTGTTCCCAATGTCGTGGAAAGCAGAAGGGACTGATTGCAACCCAGCTGCGGCGCCACAACTGGGACTTGGGCTGTAAACACTAGCAGCCCACCTGTTGTCACAGAGCAAGGAGCCTGCCAGTGTACTCAGAGACAGGAAAGGCTCTGCTCCCAGGCAAGTGTTCTGGCAAGGCCAAGCCAGCCTTTGACTTGGAGAGGCACTGTGTGTCTTCTCGGAGCCCCGGCACTCCACCTACATTTCGGCGTCACCGTCCTATGGGCACCTGTCAGTCCACCACCACCTCCCTGCACCCTGATGCAGACCCTTCCTGCTGTTCACTTACCTTACAGCTTCCCTCCTCTTGGTTTGGTGCAAAAATGAGACAAACCTGAATTGGCACTTAGGTCCTGAATTCTGGCTGGTATGGTCAAGTCACTGACCTCTGAAGCGCCTCTCATCTGCGAAATAGAGACAGATTTAAGCAGGATGTAGATTCCAAAGAATTTGGGGTATCCCAGTGTCCAGTCTCAGCAAACTATCACTAAATGCTCATTGCCTTTTCCCCTCCAATGGGGCTCGGAACTTTGCAGGAAGACAAACGGTGCACCTGTCTCATGGTGTTGAGAAGTGGTTTTCAGAAACTGTCTGCCTCGTTGCAACCAGGTGCATTCCAACGCAACCCGTAAGGCAGCTTGGGGTAGTGCTGGGTCCTAGACTCACAGCAGAGAGTGCCACCTAGTGGAATGGCACCCTGCGGGGTCCCCACTTGGGCCCTGGTCAATAGAGCCTGCTACTGGCCAGGGCCATGGAAACTGTCAGGGCCAGGCAGACTCAGGCCCTGGACTGTAGGCCCCCGCGCTGAGACGCTGTGCACATACTGTCTTAATTACTCAGGGCCCTGGACAGCCAGGAGCCTTGTCCAGTGGACTGTGGCCAGCTGTTTTTGCCTACCCCAACCAACTCTGTTTGGGAGGCTTCTGTGGGGGCGGGGTGGAGAATTCTAGCAAGCCACTGTCTGTGGATTGCACAGCATGTGTGAGACAGGGGCAGAGACTGCGGAGGTCCCAACCTCCAGGACTCCCAGAACGCACCCAGTGTCGGTGAGAAAACTGAGGTTCGCAAGCCATGTTTCTGATTTACAGTCCAGGAAGACGCTTACCCCTGCATGTGCACCCACACTCACCTCCTAGAAGCACCGGGCCCCTTGGAAGTGCTCGGGACAGGCTGGACAGTCTCCCTCGGCCAGCTGTAAGAGAACTGTGGTTCCATCCATCACACACAAAGGCTGAATAAAAGCTGGGTGATCGTCAAGAAACGGTGTTCAGTTTTTAATTGTCATAATGGCACCATGCATATATTTTACCTTTTTAGAGAGGGACACTGAAAAAGCATGGCCAGAGAACCCAACAGAGCGTCTGGAAATTGTTTGCAAACAGCCCTGCACTGGAGCTTCAGAACGGGGGTACAGTTCGGGGTGTGTGTGTGTGTGTGTGTGTGTGTGTGTGTGTGTGTGTGAAGGGAACAAGAGGGACCAGGATTTAATGACAACTCTTATCAGGATGACAGCAGTATAAAATTTAAAACGGTGATTTTGAAAACTGCGTTATTTCACCTATTATTATGTTGCTTGAAATTTCTCATAATAAAAGGTTTTTTCTCTACAAGTAAAAAAAAGTGCAGGAGGTAAGCAGGTGGGATGCTGGGGGCTCGGGGGGTGAGAGGAAAAGGCGTGCCTGCTCCACACTAAACGCTGTGGAGTATTGGCCCAACCCTCACAGAGCAGCTGCCGGGGGCAACTCACCTGACCTGGGGTGGCCCTGAGGCTCCCCAGGAGCACACCCACCCCACCTGGCCCACACCGTGCTGCCAGCGGCCACCCTGCTCTGCCAGCACCCGAGACCCTTCCCGGGCCCTAAAAGGAGGTCTGTGGGCACTGCTGTCTTCACAGCACCGCCGGCCACCTGATGCCAGCATCAGTGTGGTTACTGGGACAACGCTGTCACCCGCCAGACACACTTCACTTCAGAGGAAGACCCTAGAGTGGTGGGTACAGCCCTGCTGGGAAGGCTTTGCTGTGGAGCTTTCAAATGCTTTTTGCTTGTGTTTTTGTTTTCACTGGGGGCGGGGGGTTGTTTGTTTGTTTGTTTGTTTGTTTGTTGTTTTTAGCCTTTTTGGAAATACAAAAATTATTATTTCCCTAAAACTGTGTGGCAAGCTTCCCAGCCTTCTCAGCCCTTCTCTGTGCTGTCAGTCCGTGTAGCACAGTGACCTGTCCGGCCGGGACCTCACCGGGGTCCTGGACCCCCTGTGACCACAGCTGCGCGCAGCTTGTCCCTGCTCCGGCGCCTCTGCAGCAGCAGAGCCCGGCTCCCTAGGCTTCCGCTTCCCGGGCAAACACCGCCAGCGCCGCTCCTCAGCCTCCTTCTCACTTAGGGAAGTGGCACCCGCCCGCTGCTCTCTGGGCAGCTCCGACCCTCGACCCTCGGGCAGCTGTAGCACTGCAGCGCGGCCGGTGGCTCCGCCGCCATCCCAGGCGCCCCCTGTGAGACCCAGCAGCCCCACCCACTTCTGGCGCTTGGACCACCCTCGCTACTGCCAAAAACGAAAGCTCTGACCCCTCTTGGTGTCTCCCCCTCCTCACTATCCTATGCGCTGAAAAATGTGGCCCAGGCAGCCCCCTTGTGGCACTTGGGGGCGCCACAGACTCCTGGCTGGAGTCTGAAGAATTCAGACTGATTCCACTGCACCGTGAGTTGGCACAAATCTTCAGTGGCCCAAGTCCTGCCGGATGCAGAGCTCCACTCCGCCGCTGCTCTGAGTAGGGGGCACTTCTCTTCTTCCTCCCACCCACACGCCTCCCTCTTCCCCACTGGAAGAGAAGGGGCACGGGCAGACAGCAAGTCTCCTGTTGAATATTGCTTTGACAAGCAGACAGGTGTCTGGCATCTGCAAGAGACGGTGTGGGAACAGGGTCCTTGTGGTGGTGACTTGGTTTCCATCCCTAGCTCCCAGGTGGGAATCTAAGGTGAGAAGGGCTTGCACCCCTCCGTGGGCAGAGGAAGGCCTGGGGATCCTTGCCCCCCAGTGGTCCGGGCTTGAGGCTCTGCACTTAGGCCAGGGGCTGCCTTGAAGAGGCGCCCACCACCAGCCACCCAGCCTTAGCCCCTCTGAAATGTGCCCCCATGCTCTCCCACGACTGTCCACATAAACAAACCCCAGCCCCCCTCCATCTCTACCTGCAATCTGCTTGCAGACAGGCAGAGCCCTCTCTACGTCAGGTTAATAATGCCATTTTCATAAGCCTCTGCCCATAGGTGCTAACACCTAATTTTGAATCTGCCCTTCAAACGGATTGGGCCACAGAGGAGCTGGGATCTCAAGCACCGCTGGGAGGTGCTTATAACTAATCAATCCATCCCCTGCCCACCCACACCCCCCAGCACTCAGCACAGCCTCGCTGAGCAGTCCTCAGCTGCGGGTGTGGTGGGAGACTCGGAGAGCTCGGGCTCCATCCTGTCCGGCCTCGGACCATCTGGCAGTCGGTGAGTATGGGACTTTGCCTTTCTGTGCCTCAGTTTCTACACCAAACAAGTGGCGATCCTGAGACTTGAGCTCCGGCTTCTCTGGTTCTAGGCAGAAAGCCTAGCTCAAGACTTGTGGATTTGGCTCTACAGATGTTAACTGCTTCCACCAAGCCCATCCCTTTGATCTAGAGTGACTCGTGACTGGTTCCCTATCTCTTTCCCCCAACAGACCAACAGAGCTTCGGGGACAGGAAGCCGACAGGCATCTCCTCCTCCCAACGTCACTGTTGGTCTGACTTTTCTACCAGCACCTCCTCCTCTCCATCCTCACTCTTGGGCTGACCGTCCGAAGAGCACCTCCTCCTCTCCATCCTCACTCTTGGGCTGACCGTCCGAAGAGCACCTTCTCCTCTCCATCCTCACTCTTGGTCCGACCGTCCGACCAGCGCCTCCACATCCGAGTGCCTCTCGGTCCGACTGTCCGACCAGCACCTCCTCACTCCCAGCTTCTCTCTCCTCTCGGGTTCGAGCCCGGGGAAGGTAGGTGCCCTGCAGTGTGAGAGGATGAATGCATGGAGGATGGCTGGTCCCAACAGTCTAGGGATGCCAGGACCCCTCCCCAAGCTGGCCTTTCGAGCAAGTGGCCGGGGAAAATGCTCTTTTATGCTTTTATGCTCTACCTTGGATGCTGTGATATACACTGCAAATGCTTGTCTATGACATGCAGATGTGAACTCTGTGTGTTGTTTCTGCTGCCTGCTGCATCTACTGTGAGTTCCGCAGGCCAGGGGCTGCCTCCGGCTGACTTGATTTGCGCGATCAAACCGGCAGAGGGGCCTCTGCCAGGAGAGGCTCTGTTTGCGCACGCAATGCAGGGTCTTAAAAGGCTGCACTGTTTCTCTCTTGTGACACTTGTTACATGCGTCTCTCTTTCCCCGGGCCCCATGGTCCACTCCACCAGCACTGATGAGGTGTCTGATGTGTACTGGGCTACTCTTAGCTCCCTGTGCCCTCCCTTCAAGCCAGTGAGAGAGAAATTCTCATCTCCATGTCACAGGGGAAAAAAATGAGACTCTGAAATTGAAGGGAATTTGTCGTGATCTTGAACCTCAGAGCAGAAATCGAGCAGGTCTGGCTGGTTGAGGAGCCCCCAGCCCCGCGGCTGCTGCCGAGCTCTGCTGCGCGGGTCCAGGCGGCCAGCGGCTCCCGCAGAGCAGGCAGGGGGCTTTGCAGAGAGAGCTTTCTCCCTGGCAACTATCGAGGGGCCATAAAGATCTAACAGTGCTCAGAGCGGCTCAAAAGATAAGATGCAGAGCAGCTTGGGATGTCAACACCCTGCCCTCCTGGGGCTTCTGTCGGAGCAGCTGGGTGAAGTGCCCTGTCCCAGGTCAAGCTCAGGAGAGGTGACACAGCCAGGTGTGGAGGCCCAAATCCTCTCCCCACAGGGCTGGAGTGCTGTTCAGCAGAGCATCCACTGAGAGGACTGAGAAGGCTGTGAGCTCGCTGCCTGCACAGATCTGAGGGCAGAAGGGTGAGGGGCTGCTGCAGAGCCCTGGAGGCAGATGGGAAAGATGGGGAGGGCTGCGCGGAAAAGAGGCTTGGTGCGCCACCCTCTCAGGTGGGAGGCGGGGACAGGGGGAGCTCCCTGTGGCGGGAAGCCTTGGAACAGGAAAACCGGCTGCTCTGGGGCCGCAGAACTTGCATAGCCAGGCCTGCAAGAAGCCCCCGCGGTGCTAAAGGCGGAGAAACTCCAAGGGGCAGGGCAGAGGGGAAATGGCTGCCTCGGGAGGGCAGGGATTCGAGATCTTTGCACTGTGCCTTGCGCCAGGTAAAGTAAAGGCACAGAGATGGCTGGCAGAGTGCCCTGTCCCAACAGGGCATTGAGGGAGAGGAGCAGAGATGGAGGTTTATGCTCCAGGAAGTGGGGCTGCCCCCAGCCAACGCTCCGTCAGGAGCTGGCAATCTGAAGTGTCTCAGTGTCTACCCCACAGCCCAGCCCAGAAATACTGAGGCAACAGGTTGGCACAGTGGCAGGAGGAGCACCAAAGAGGCTGACCGACTGAAGTGCAGCCAGATCCGGGAAGGCCAGGTCACAGTCACTGGCCCAGCTGGCTGCGGGGCTGGGAGCCTGATGTGCTGGGGACTTGGAAAGCCCCTGCACCACGCGACAGAGGCCAGGGCCGTTTGTGGGGTTCGGTTCCCAGGGCTGCAAGTGGATAGGGCGTTTCCCAAGAACCTCAGCTGGACAAGTCCATGTTGTGTGGTTCCTAAAGGAGTTTCTGGTCTTTGTTCCTGATGCAGGCACACAGTATGCATGTGTGTGTGTGTGTGTGTGTGTGTGTGTACGCGCGCGCACATATGCGCGCACCCGTGAGCTCGGCCATGCGCTCCTACGCCTATGCACTCAAATATGCACGGGACAGTTGCTAACCGACCAGGGTTGCTTGTCCACTTGGGGGGAGGAGGAGTTAATCCTCGGGGGCAGCTATGCACCTCCACGGGGCAGAAGGATTTGAGCAGGACACAGTAACTGAAGAAAGGCGCCCCCATCTCAGGCACCTAATTGTCCTGCTCCCTACCGCCCGACACCAGCTCGGCGGGTACAGCCGCACCGGCCCGCCAAGGGAGGGCAGCAGCGCGTTGCCGGTGAGCGTGCAGGCGCAGTGCCCCAGGACAAGCAGCCCTGGAAGCCCACCCCTCTGGCTTTCTGGGTGCCTCGGGGTCTGTTATCTTGTTGTCTTGTTTTAACATATTAAAGAATTGACTTGAAATGCATGTTTACAAGCGCGAACGCCTTGCACTCCTGCGGGAATGCACGGGGAGGAGGCGCAGGGATCGCGGGCCGAGGGGAGTGCGAAGGTGCGATTTCAGAAAACAGTTCTGCTGAGAACTGCACTCGCAGCGGACTCCGTGGAGCGTTGGTTTGAGTTTGAAATGTCTCTTTCCGAATCCCTGGGCAGGAGCAGAGGTCACAGAGCACCAGCCGCCTGGCCCTTGAGGGCCAGAGAGAACACACTCTGCCGCTGCACCCCAAAAGTAATTCCTTCTGATTCGGGCACGCAGGGTATTTTAGGAAAAGGGTTTCAACAGTCTACACCCGGCGACTGCAAAGATCTAAGCGAGGCGACCACAGCCGCAGCGACACACCCAGGGGTTTGTGCCTCAACACACACGCTCAGGCTCCAGAGAAAAGAACGCTGCGGGGCAGTGTTCGACCCTGGACCCCACGTCCCATTGCACGCACCCACCAGAGACCGCGCGCCCACCGGCGCGGGCTTTCTGGGGCTCCGTGGCTATGTCAGGCGGACCCAGGAGTCCTTCCTGGACAGAAGACGCTCTGGAAGCAGACCACAAACACCGCTCCTTCCTAGTCACGCTTGCCAAGCCCTATAAAACACGAGGCTAAAAATCCTGCTCGCCAGCAATCTGGCGATATATATAT
>NW_004525008.1:69586-97555 GCF_000260255.1 Octodon degus
AAAAAATAAACTCCCAAACTTTCAGGAGAATCCAATTAAAAGCGGCACGGGCGGCAGGATTGGCAGGGGCAGCCCCTCCCCTGCTCCCCAGGAGAAAAGGCACAAGCAAACAGAGCGGGGCAGGGCGTGGCACAAGAGGTTGCTGCACGCTCCCACCCCTGCCTTTTTGTTTTCCTTTTTAGTCTCCTGAGCTTTGAAAAGAAGTCGACCCTCCCGCGGGAGGGGTGCGCTCGGGATGGATGCGATGCGGAAGCTAGAAATTTTGTGGGGTGCTTTGCACTGGCTATTGTGCGGGATGATTTATCTGAGCGATTTTCTCGTTGAGATCTCAATAGCTCCGTGTGGAGGAGACTATGCTTCATTTTTTTTTTTTTCTTTTAATAATAGGAAACCAAGGCACAGAAACACTTGAGGACCTGCCAGGGACACATAGCTGGATATGAACATGGGATAGCTGGCTTGTGACCCTGCATGGCCCCACCTGTCTCCTGGGGAGAAGGGGAACCAAACCCTAGACACTTCCGGTGCCTCAATGACCACCCCCCCACACACACACAGAGGCACACACCCAGATACATACATACAGAACATGCACCCAGCCTGTGCATTCGCCTGTAGGTGGAGTCCTCTGTCCCAAAAGCCATGCCCAAGCAGCACAGTGAGCCCTATGCCCCTTGCGCTTTCCCTTGTCCCAAAGGGAGAAGGATCTGCTCTCTGCCCTATCCTGTCCCCAGAGCCCTCTTCATCACCCTCTCCAGTCTGGGGAACAGATTCATTTATTTGCCTCGGATAAGCAGCAGTCACAGACACAGCCAGCCGTTTCCAGGCTACAGTCAGGCAAGACACAGCCACAGCCACAGCGCCAGAGAACTCCCAAGCCTGGGGCACCCAGCCCTGGGGCCTGTGACCCTGGGTTCTGACCCAGTGCTCAAAGCAGCGAGGGGTAGTGGGGCCCCGCCTGCCCCTCCCCCGATAGGTGTACAGTCACTGGTTTCATAGAGGTTGCAGACTCACCCAGCCCCGCACCACACAGGACCTCTGACAGTAGCCGGGGGTCCAAGAGAGACTGCAGGGCGGTCCCCATGGTGAGCCAGTACACTTCAGGTGGCTCTAGAGAAGAACACAAGGGAGAGAGCTATGAACGCCTGGTCACTGTTGGCAGTTCTAGAAAACTGCAAATGATTAACGACAGCACCGATGACGCTTGCCAGCTCTAGAAGCAGTGCCCTGGGGGCCACGGGACACAGAGCGGTGCGCAGGGGGCGCCCCTCGTCGGAGCAGGTGGGAGCTCTGAGGGCCTTCTGTGCCAGGCTCAGGCTAGCTTTTGTTTTCTTTTTTTTTGTTTGTTTGTTTGTTTTTGTTTTGGGGGGGTACATATTCTGGAAGTTACCGGAAGTCAGATGGAGGACTGCTGGAGAAAGTAACAAGTGGAATTTTAGAAAGATCACTCGATGAAATAAAGATGTACAAACCATTTAACCCGTGTAGCCCACCTCTAAGGAGTCAGGGTAGATGCACACAGGAGGGGCCATGTTTACAGATTAGCCCCAAGGGTGCTCTTTGTAGTGTCATCAGAGATGACAAAAAGTGGAAACAGGTAAGATCTGTGTTATCAGGCAGCCGTGGGACATGATCCTATTAATTAAAAGGTCGGTGTGTGCCACACCCTCCTCCCTAATCTGGGCAGAGGCGTCCTTGTGTTGGTGCACTCCCTTTTATTTACTTTTAAATTGTGCCATTGACACTCTCACACCCACGACCTAACCCAGCGGACCAGGACTCACCAGAACTTCCATCTGCAGAGTTGCCTCCCCAAAGGATGTGCAGCTGCAGGCTTCAATAATAGGGGAGGCTACAAGGGACAATGGTGCATACCTACCCCAGAATACTAAACAGCAAAGACCTATTGTCCTGTAATGGGCCTCAGTGTTTTGCACAGAACTGGATTAACCACGATGAGCACCGCCTCATCTCTGGCCGAGGAATATCCTTTTCTACTTTGCTAATGGATGCATTCACACGTTCTTTTGTACTGATGTCCTCAGCTCTAAGGACCCCACTCCCCAAATGAGACCGCAGCAATTACTTACACCTGTGCGCAAGCCGCCCCTGCCAGGAAAGGACCTGTGGCTTCCAGCCCAGGCAGCAGCGAGGTGGTTAAACAAATTCAGGACGGAGGCGCCCGCCGGTAGAGGGAATGGTGTTGATCTTTATTATCTCCCACCGCTCCTTGAGGGAAGAAAAACAAGCTGATGCAAACTGCTAAAGGAAATGCACACTATGCCCTAGCTTCTGTGTGCAGGGAAGCGAAAGTGGGGGCTCCAGAGGCCTCTCCATGCACAGCTGCAGGTACGCAGGAAAATAGCTGGGCCTCGAGCAGTGACCTCACAGCAGTGACCTGGGGAGACCTGGCGGAGGAAGGGTTAAGCACGGCTTCAGCTTCCTTTGCATGTCTGATTTTTTTACTAATGAGTACATTAATTATCAGTGCATTTCTTGTATAATTGAAATAAACCTTTTAGGGGCTTGAGGGGTGCATTTGTTTGTGGGACTGTTTGTTTTCATTACCATTTTTTACAGATGCAAAGAGCAGTTCCACTGACGAATTAGAAAGCAGGCTGTGAATGCCCAAAGCAAGTTTCAGAGACCCAAGGGGCGCCTGTTTTATCATTCTGTTTTTAATTCCATACTCTCTGGTGCTGGAGGCCTGGCCCACCAGCACGACCTAGGGCCAGCAGGTGCTGCCTGGGGCTGGAGTTTCACCCCACCCTGGGCCCCAATCCCTGTGCTCAGTGGTGAGGCTACCACACTCCTGAGAGGCAGCACCTTCTTTTTGGGTCCCTAAAAGGCTCGGAAACCTAATCCCTTGGTCCAGGTTCTTGGAGATTAGATGCACGAAATGAAAACTGGGGGAATGTGAGAGGAGATGGGTGCTGCAGAAGGGACACAGGGTTCTAGAGAGCGGGGGCACAGTAGCCTGCGTGTGTCAACAGCTCACCAGTTCGCTGGCAAATAGGTGGCCCAAGGAGAGGCTGGATTCCCAGGCAGAGCATACAATTGCCAGCTCTCCTCCCCAGTGCCCGCCCTGGGGGGGGGTGCCAAACTGCAGCTCCTCCAGGACAGGGAGCGATGGGGTGATTGGGCAGCTCACTGCCTGGCTCCATTCAGGTGCAGACTGCACCCCAACACCCATCAGAAGCCCTTACGCCCCCAGGGTACCCCATATCTCGCTTGCACATGAAACTACAGTGCGACTACCCAGGCACCTTGCAGCTGTCGCCGGCTGTCAGAATCCCTGAACGTGCACTCAACTAGGCTGTGATGAGAAAGCAATGATTAGACTCTTGTCTGCAGAGAAAAACCCACACCTAGGAGACCCCCATGCAAAGCTGAACCCACCGTGAGCCACTGGTCTGCAGGCTCAGCCTGCTCTGTCTTGGCCTCCACCTGCACAGACCACTAATTGATTAACTGCTTCAACATCGCTCCTCTGAGTTCATGCAGACAGGGCCTCGGAGGACTCTGTTGCCCCTCTGCTGGGCAGAGTCCTATTTGCAACCATGACTTTGTGCCACAGAAATAAGAGGCCAAGTAATGAGTGCTTGTCTGTGTGCCTAGCCCCTGATCGCCATTCCTGCTACTTATTACCCAGCATTTTGCTACGGGCTGGCTTCAGTTCGTAATAAAATATCTTAGTGATAAATAAAATGAAAATGTAGCACCTAGACTGCAGCTGCAAGCTAGGGAAAGTGGCAAGCTAGGGAAATTCTCTACGCAGAGTAGACTGTGGCCCTCACGCAGCCTGCACTGACCCAGGTGATGCAGGTCATTTCTGGGAAGTGACCCTGCGGCCCACTGCAACTCTCACTCTTGACCCTGGCCCTTGTCTCCCTCTGAATTCAGAAACCACAGAAAGGCTTTGGAAATGACCCTGAGGGGAGAGACTACTCTCACCTGTGCTGCATGCCCAGGCAGCTTTTGTTCTATTTCATTTAAGGCAAGAGGGCAAGACGTGAAGAGTATCCTGGGCATCCACAGAAGACAGGAGGAGATTGCTGTCACGTGGGGCCTCCCAGCCCCATCTTCCCACAGTGGCCGGAAAATTTAAGAACTTGGTCACATGCAGCAGACAGATAACACTCAGAGGGCTCTGGTAGACTGTCTATAAGCTGCTACTGCTCCAGGACTCCACCTGGAGGGATGGGTGCACGTACCTGGCAGCATGCTGAGTCCAGAGCGCTGGCTCTCCAAGGTGGGCCTAGGACCACAGCCACCTGGGAGGGGGCAGGGGTGCCCCAGGATCCAGACTCACTGCCCACTTGGGGCAGTGAGCCCCAGCTACGGAACAAAGAGCTCTGGTTAGTTCCATCCCAAGAAATTCACAAATTTGCAAAATGTTTAAATTGACACATGAGGAAAAAATATATATTTTTCATACCTGTGATCCAGTCCTGGGCCAGGCATCACTCCCTTCCTGGAAGAAGGCAGGTGTCTCACCTCTAGGCCTCTGGGGGGAGGACAGAAACCATCAGCAGGTGTGGCAGCCCCAGCGCAGCCCTTTCCCCAGACCCCACCTGCTGCCAGCAGCCCTACTGTGTGCCTGGTGAGGAGGAGGTCAAGGAACAAGGGGCACAGGTGGATAGTGGGGCCCAGGGCAGAAGATTTTGGGGTCCCAGCATGAGCAAAGGACACCAGCCTGGGAGATACCCCAGACCATTGCCCACAGAGGCGACAGAGGTGGAAAAGGGGAGACTCAGAGAGCCCAGAGATGGACTCAGGATCCCAAAGGTCAGCTCAGGTGTAGAGCGGGTGACCTTTGGGCCACAGCTAGCTGGGTGCTAGGTCCCACACTGTCCGCATTAAGAAAGTGAGGTGTGACCCTGGGCCTCTTGTAACTCTTCTGAAAAATGGGGATCAGTATTGAAAGATGTCACATGGGCAGATGCATACAAGAGTACAGGCACATAGAAAGTACGAGAAATATGGCCTTGATGAGTGGCCGGGCGTGGGGGGACAAGCATCACTAGAACGTTCTGTGTGCCAGGCAGGTGACAAGCCTGTGCAGGCTGTATGCTGTGGCTACTGTGAACAGCGTGTACACATGACGAAGGTGGACCTTCCTAATCAAAAAATGTATTTCTCCAATAACTTTTTAGAAAGAAGCACAGCTCTAGCTGAGCAGAACAAGCAGAAGTCCACTCGGACACTTGCCGTCAAGGTAAGACGTGGGGTCAGAGGTCCCATGTTGGCCTCTCCCTGGGGGCAGGGCCTGGGTGGGTCGGGTGACTGGGCCATGAGCAGGCCTAGGTGTGCTCAGCAAGAAAGGTCAGAGTGGATTTATCTGTTAAAAAAAGGTATTGCATGGCTGGGGTCTCAATACCCATCTGACACTTGAGCTGCTGTAACTAGCAGGTATAGCAGCCTCTCATCTCTGCAGACACCAAATAGGACCAAATGAGACTGCAAGGGCAACAAGGAGACTTGTGGGGACACAGGGGCCTCTGCGTCTGGTCACGTGAACGTCATGGATGGAAGTTAGCCTTGAGCCACTGGGGTCCCTCTAGGTCCCTAAGAGGTAGCCAGCAGTCCCCCTGGACACCTACTGGGAGCACGGTAGCACCTGACTGTGAGGCTTCCTCTGCCTCTGCCAGTGGGGGCCCTGCACCCTCAGCTCCACACTCTACTGTCACATTGTGTCCCACAGGGTGTGCCTGTAGCCTGGCTCCTTGCACTCATGACAGTAAAGATCAGGGCTCGGAACACTCCTCTCCCTTCTGGTCTTACAGTACTCACTTTCAAGGCAGGATGTCACCCCCTCACGGGGCTAATGGGAAAATTAAAAGCTGACACCATGCGTGAAATGCTGTCTATATCTTGACCCTTATAATTACAGTGTGTGTTCTCAAAGCAATAACCATAAGAGTCCCAAGGACAGGAGAGCCTGGGGTGCGGTCAGAGCCTTCTGTAGTTTCCGAAGCGCTCCACCAGGAAGCAAGGGCTCCTTCCATTCTGGAAATACTAAAGCTAAAGGCTCCCTGGCGGGGGAGGGGAATAAGGGGTTTTGGAAGTCAGGGTTCGCACAGGCATGGTAGCTTGTGGGCTCCACCCCTGCCTGGCTTCCTTGGGGCAAGTCTGGGTTTGGGAGCCGCTGATGGGCTCTGTGATGTGGCCAGCACAGTAAGGACAGCCACACTCCTCTGTGACCCTTTCCGCCCCTCCCAAAAGTGTCTCTCTTCCCCTCTCAGGGTTATTCTGGGCAGCTGCCCCCAGGGGAACACTGCCTGGGTCACTCATACTGCCTTTAGGTGAGGTCATAGGGAGGGGAGGGCTAGGGTTGGACCCCCAGCAAGCCTCTCCCCTTGTGCATCGTCTGGGCATAGCCCTGCATGGTGGCATTCATGGGCTTCCCAGTCCTGGTGCACCCCTCCCAAGATGCATTCTCCTGATTGCCACCATGATGCCCGAGGCCCGCAGGGGCCCAACAGTCAAGGCCCACACAAAAGGAAGCTGTCTAGAGACAACTCCTCGGGTGAAGATGAGAAGGCGCTCCTACCTGCGAGGCTGACTCAAACCTAACCACAAGCCAGAGTTGGATGGTCAAGGAGTGGGTGCTGGGGGGAGGGAGCCCCAGGAGCCCGCCCCCATCCCTCTTTGCCCATGCCCAGCAGGCAGGCTAACAAGTAGAAGGCCCACCCCAATAGCCCATCCCCACCAGGGAAGGCACACCCTGGCCTTCCAAGGGCACACCTTAACCTTGACAACTGTCCCACAGAGTATATACATGACAATTTCCACACATGCCCCTCCCCCCTCCGCTTCACACCCCCTTCCACCCATCTCCCAGTTGTGGCTGAGGGACAGCACCCCAGGGTTCCTGCGTTTGGAGCCCACTTAGCCCCCATCGCTTCACACGTTGCCCTCATTTGCCTTCCTGCCCAGCTCTGAGGGAGCTCAGGCGCTTTCTGCCTCCTCTGTCTTCACCTCTGTCTTAATTTCTGCACCCCAACCCCGTAGTCCACACCCCACACACTTAACTCTCCTCTGAAATACCTTCTCATCTCCTCTAAGCTCTATTTTCAAAATCAGACTTCCCTCACTGTATAGGGAGAGGCAGTCACACAGGGAGCTGCCACACCCTCCCCTCAGAGGAACAGCCTAGCAGCTCTGAGCCTGGCCACTTGAGCTCAGGCAAGCGGGCTCTGGCCCTGGTGGTGGAGAGGCGGGTGTGTCTGTCTGAGTGTGGAGGGTAGAAGGTCCCTTCAATGCTCTGAAGGGAAGTTCTGACCCCAAACACTAAGCACAGATAATTTGTCCTTTCCTTTGGGCCAGGTAGGAATTTCAAAGCAGTGGAGGCACTTCTCAACAAGAAAGTTTGTTCAGGTCTGAGGCCTGCCTTTATGGAGCTGCACTGGAAGGCCTGAGAGGGTTTGCACTGTGGGGCCAGGAGAAAAGGCAAGGTGGGCTGCCAAAAGGCAGAGGCTGAAGAAGCCCACAGTGTTTGTCCTAAGCCACAGAATGTGTGCAGAATGGTGGCTCTAAAAAGGTGCAGAGGGACCCCTCATCCTGCCCCAGGCCCACTCACACCCCAGGCGGACAACAGACTCATGTCACTGGCAGAGGCACCAGGGCAGGGCAAGACAGGGGGGGCTTGGCATGTGGGGTTCTGGCACAGAACTCGGCCCACGAAGAGAATGGGGACATGCTGCTGTAGGAACTAGTGAATGATAGTGTTTTACAGGTAGAAAGATCTAGAAACAATGACGCCAAGATGTGCTTGAGGTAAGCAGGTAAGGAATCTGCTCTTTCGAGAAATCTGAGGAATAGCAAGCAGCTGAACCCTTAAGCTAAAAACTTTGTATGCATGCAAAGGGATTTAAGGTTGATACTATAAGAAATAAAGCACAACCTAAAGATGTTCAAAGCAAGATACACTTGCTCTAAGTTCCACCTTATGCTGAGGCCCTTGGATTTCACATCATCGCAAGGTCTGCAGCTGGATACATTTGGGCACTCTACAAAGACACTGAGATCTCTTATGGATGATAAGACTCCATTAAAAGATTTTAAGCAGGAGTTTCATGAATAGATTTGGGCTTTTCTTTTGGGGTTTACATCACATTAAGGATTTTGATCAAAGGGTTTTTAAGAAATGTGATGGTGGGCTTGTTGCTTATGGAAGACAGGCCTACAGGACAACATGATAAAATGTATTTTGTGGTTAACGATGCTGGAGCAGAAAAGCTGTAACTAGAAAGGGAATGGCCTCAACAGTCCAATCTGGTAGTTGTAACTAGAAAGGGAACGGCCTCAACAGTCCAACCTCGAAGGCCAAGCAAAGGCCAAAGTCTGACCGACTGGGTGCGTCAAGGAGACGTGATTGACGCTGACTTGTTGCTGAAGGAGTTTAACCAGGGTGGTTGCATGCTCATCACTCTGAATATGCAAAGAAGTCGAATTTATTTAGAAGTCTGGACATGGTAGGATTCTTGCACATGTCTACAAATTTGATTGGGGCAATAAAAAGTTCTAGCAGAGAGACACAGTAAAGTTTCTTGGGTTTGATAAAGGAAAATTACAGAACAAAATTCACACTTCATGTAAAGAATCTGGACTTGTACACCATACAAAATTAAGAGGAATTGTAGAGTTTTAAGGTAGAATTACAAGATCAAGTTTAATGTATTTTACTAGGAAGTGTGAAGCTTATTTTAAGGGATGACATGATCAAATTTTATATCATACTAATAAATTTGGACTTAAGCAAATACATGGCTTAAAATTGTTACAGCATGAGATTGGGTGTGGTTTTTTTGTTTGTTTATTTGTTTTTATAAACCATCCTGATTCCTGATGATGAATTACCTGGTAAAATGCTGCATTTTACGTGAAGTACCTGGGACTTTATGTTTCAGGCAATGAAGAACCTTTGGGAAGTTCTAAATTGAGGACTATCGTGTCCCAGTTCATGCACTGCAGTGGGGCTGCGAGTAGGTCTTTGTGGTGAAGACAGTATGACCAAGTTTTTATAACATGCTAAAGAGATGTGATTCTATGTGTTCTGGCCTTGGATCGTTCTGATTTGAGAGTGAGGTGTTTCGTCCTCGTGCAGAGGCATTCGGAGTTCAGCCAGGAGAGAGTTATGAGGCGTGAACTGATGCAGAATTAGACACTGCGTGCTAAGGCGTCTGCATGTGCAGAGCCAGGTAGCAAGCGGACCAAGGCTGCTGCACAGCAGGGGCACGGGCTCGAGGCACTGGCTCTGCGCTCCACGCTGAGAGGTTCTCCAAGACTGAACAAGGGAGAGAAGTTGCACCACAGGCTCAAAAATTCGGACAGTTTTGAAGCATGACAAGATCATATTTTTATGCCATGCTGAGTAATTTGGGTTTCAGCCATTAAGAGATTTTTCAGAGTAATGTGGTAGTTTTTTTGTTGGATGGAGCAGTCTGCAGAGAAATTAGAGTAAAATGTATTATTTTATACTAATGGTTTAGACATTATTTCGTAGGTAATTGAGAGACATTATAAAGCTTTAAGTAGAAGTTACAATAGCAAATCCATGCACCTTGCAAAAAGTGTGACCTTTTATGTTGAGAAAATGACATGGCCACATTTTTATAGCATGCTAAGAGGTTGGGAATTAAAGCCAATCAAAGGTCTCAGGAGTGGTGCGTTGGGGTCACAGACTTTGTGCTGATTAATTGGCAGATAAACTACAGAAATTTTTATTTCATGCTAAATTTCACCATAGGCAATAAAAAGGAAGTTTTATTTGTTTTAAATAAATTATGGGATAATTTTTACTTATTATGCTGAAAATACTAATGTTGAAAAGTATTAAAATGAGACTTTCATAATATGTCCTGGATAATAGATCTTAGGTAGAAGGTAGGAATATTTAAAGATTTAATCATCTACATGTAGAATTCATAAATCTGGGGCCGGGAAGATGGATCAGTGGAATAAGCGCTTCCCTGGCAAGTGCAAGGGCCTGAGTTCAATCCCCGGTTCTGAAAAAAAAAAAAAAAAAAAATTTCATAAATCTGTTGAGAGGTATATAGTCTAGGTTTTTAATCATCTTATTAAGGAATTTAAATTTTAGCCAAGAAAGGATTTTAAGTGATAGATGTGTTGAGATCTTTATTTCTGATAGGTGAGTCTGCAGATGCCTTTCTTAAGGCAAATTTTGTATTTGAACTTGAATTTTGTATTAAGAGTCTTGGGATTTTAGAAAAACACACACCTTAGGACTTTTGTGAAGAGGAAACAAGTTAATTTGTTCAATGTGTCATGCACATAGTTCTGGGACGATGCTTTACCTAATTGGTAGCACACTAGAAAAAGATGTGATTGCTACCTTAGGGAACGATACGTCAGAACTCGTTATTACGCTAAACCCTTTACATTTTAGCCAGAGAACAGTTTTGGTGAGTTTACATGTCAGATATGTTTATTCTAAAAGGTTTGGATTCGATATTGCAGACAGTAAATAAACATCCAAAGGCTTTAATCAGAGGGGTTACATGCCAACAAGAGTATGCTTAATTTTGAGAAACAGCAGATCTGAGTTTTGTATCCTGTTGGAAAGTTTGGATTTTAGCCAGTGAGGAGTTTTACATAGGGAATATGTTTTTCCTTATAGATCTGCATAGTGGCTTTAAGAAATACAGTGAGAAATAGCAGAAGGTGTTAGCTTTATAAAGAGAACTCACTGTACAGCTAATTTAGTGTCACTCAGTTTGCTCTGGCCCACAGAAAACAATGTGCAAACAGCCTTGAACCAGACACCTCTTGAAATTTAGCCTAAACCCATTAAAACCACCCCTCACTAGATTTTCAAAGCGTCCAGAAGAGATTTCAAAGATGCATCATGCCCTCCTCTGACCCCATGTCACCTCTCTGCAAGGCTCACCTCTGTGCTGGAGGAGGTCAGTCAGCCCCAAGGCTCAGGAGCACTGACCAGGGGGAGGGAGGAGGAGAAAGCAAAGAAGACAGGCAAGTCAGACCACAAAGGCATGCAGGTGTGTGCCAGCAGGGGACTGAGGCCAGAGGCGCAAGAGCCTGGACACCTGCAGAACAAACTGAGACTCCTGGGTGAGCAGCAATCACGGCAGGAGCAGGGCTATCGGATAGTCTCCTCCCTGGCTTAGAGCTGGAGGGCACATGGCCCTGGAAGATCAACCAAGACAGAGAGATCCCTAAAAAGCATGACCTAAGGCCTAGGACCTAATGTCCAGGTATGCAGCACACTGGTATTTTATAAAAATGTATGAGGAGAAACAAGCAAAGAGCCAGAAGCCAGACTTCCATGTCTCTCTCACAAATCCTGTGGTGCTGAAGGAGGAAACATCAGCCGTTCCAGGCTGGGGACCCAGGACGCGGGACTGTGGCCAAGCGTCATCTCCCGCTTCCACTAACTGACCCACACAGTGGTGGGTTCCTTGCTAGGGCTTCCCCTTGTACACAAAAGCACAGCCAGGATAGATCTGAATGGAGCGCAGATGTGATTTCTGGGACTTTCGGAAGTCAAGGAAAGAAAGGAGGTTTGGCCAGATATGTGACCTGGGAGAAATGGCACAGCATGTCACAGTACATACACACTTGGCCCAGTCGCTGCACAGAGGTCCCGGGTTGTGGACCCCTCACAGAACTATGGAAGCAGGGAAACCAGGCAGAGACTTTGTCTAGGAGGGAGCTGAGTCTGGGCCCCTGAAGGCCCAGGTGGCCAGCCGAGGAGGCTATCTCTCCCTTGGTTCTTCCCTGTTCTCATTGATCAAGCGCCTGATTTGTTCTTGAGAACCCACCCCCAATGCTGGAGACCCTAAACTGCTGCCTTTCCTCCCTGCCCCGCCCATTCTTCCCATAGGTTCTGATCTTCAAGGTTCCAATGGCTGAGCAGGTGCAGCGCGACCTTACCAATCTTGAGGAAACTCTCCTTTCAACCGACGCAATGATAGAACCCTCTGAAGACTCATTTGAGACGATGATGGAGCGTAAGAATCCATCATCAAAACAAATGGAGTCCTCTGAGGGCTCATCCAACACCGTCGTGGAGCCGGAAGGCAGCGGAGCACAGGGAGAGGCAGGCGCCACCCAGGGCCCGGCGCAGGAGGGCCAGGAGCTGGGCAGTGGTTCGCCTCAGGAGACCGAAGAGCTGCCTGCTGATCTCCTCCAAGACATGGAGGAGCCATCCAGTGGCCCACTTAGGGGAACAGAGGATCCACCCAATGACCTACTCCAAGACGTGGAGGAGTCATGCAACGTCTCTGACACGGCAACGGAGGAGGACCCACTGAGTGAGTCGTCTGATGAATCGGAAGCAACATCAGTGTACCCGGCAAGCTCCCCGTATGAAGACCACGACGACAGCACTAACCTGGCATCTGAAGGGTCGAACACTGAAGAGGAGACCCAGACCGAGGACCCCGGTGAAGATATCAGAGAAACCATGAACGCCGTCCTCTCGGTGTACTTCCGGATGCATGACCTCAATGAACAACAAAGAGTGGCGGAAGAGCTCCTGAGGAAGGGGTTCGCTGCTGGCCAACTGCCCTCCCCAAGACCCTTCTCCGGGGACCGCAGAGAGTACCACGAGTTCATCGTGCTCTGCCAACTGATGTTACAATGCTACCCAACAATGTGCTGCAGTGACCGAGCAAGAGCTCAGTATGTCATCAACCACCTCTCTGGCTTTGCCTTGGAATGGGCCGAATCTCTGATCCAGCAAAACAGCCCTGTGCTGGAAAGCTTCCCAGCCTTCCTAGAGGCTATGTCAGAGGTGTTCGAGTACAGGTACACACTGCGTCTGGCAGAAGAGGCCATGTTCTACATCAAGCAGGAACATCGCACTGCCTCCGAATACATCACTGACTTTCAGAGTCTCATACCCACCTTACGCTGGCCAGATGAAGTCCTGCAGGCCCACCTGTGCCAGGGGCTTAATGAAGATATCAGGCATTATCTGTTCCGGTTGCCCCAGCCAGATTCCCTGGATAGTCTGATTTTGCTCATTCTGCAAATAGAAGACAAGCTGGAAGAGCGCCAAGCGATGATGCGGCTGCCCCCAGAGGCCCGCCCACGGAACCTGGCCTGGATGGACTCACCTGTTCCAGAGAAGTGGATGGTCAGCAAATGGCTGCCCGGTGCATACCACCCAGGCATCAACCGTCCCCACTTCTTCTTGCTGCTCCTGGTGAGGGTGAACCCCTACCACTGTGTCGCAGTCCAAGCTGTGGTCGACTCTGAGGCAGAGGGCAACTTCATGGATGAGAACTTCGCCCAAGAGCACTACATTGAGCTGTACGAGAAGCCTGAACCTCGCGTGATCCACACCACCGATGGCTTCGGGGTGTTCGGCAGTGAGCCTATCTGGCTGTACACTGAGCCAATGGTGTGCATGCATCAGAACCACCAGGAGTCCATTGAGTTTGACATCATACCTTCCTCTCAGTTCTCCATCATCCTGGGCAGCAACTGGCTGCAACTCCATGCTCCTGATGTCGACTGGGTCAGAGGCCGCCTGACCTTCCACTCTCCCTACTGCCTGAAGAACTGCTTCAGCCCAGCCCCAGCATGCATCGGACTGGAACACTATAGCGTGAGCCTGCTGCCTGGATTGCCGCACCCATACTCAGACCTGGCCGATGTGTTTAACCCGAGAGAAGCAGATGATGAGACTTCCGACCAGCCAAGCTCAGACGGATCCGATGATCTTTCTGAATCAGAGCCCTCTGAGCTTCAGCAGGCTGGAGACAGTGATCACAGCGAGATCTTTTACGAGTGTCCCTCCGCCGCGCCTTGGGAACCTGTGGGTGCCAGGATGCAAGAAGCAGCGAGACTGGAGGAAGAATACTGGGAGCTGCACGACATGCTGACAGACAGACAGGACTACATACAGATGATTCCGGAACTGTTTGACCAGTTACACGGAGCTACATGGTTCACAAGACTGGTGCTGCGTGGGACCATTGTGGAACAAGGCGCACACGGAGGCCGGACAGAGGACACATGGAGAGCAGCATTCGGCTTGGAGCCACAAGACATGAAGGAGTACCAGCCCTTTGCGCTCTCCGCAGACCCTATCATCCCCCAGAACGTGATTCACTTCATCCTGAGGGACATGCTAGGCTACTTTGTGGCCTCCTATGGGCAGGAAGTGCTGATCTATTCCATGTGCCTGCAGGAGCACATCCAGCACGTCCGCCAGGTGCTGGTCTGCTTCCGACGCCACCACGTCTACTGCTCCCTGACCAGGAGCCAGTTCCACCGGCAGAGCGGTGAGATCCTGGGCTTCCACCTGTCCCCCAGAGGGGTGAAGATCAACAGGAGTGTCGTAGACGTGGTCATGGACTACACCATCCCACACTCCAGGAGGGAGCTGCAGACCATGATCGAGTTCATGTTCCCCTACCGCCACTTTGTGGAGCGCTTTGCCATCATCATAGAGCCCCTGGTGAGGCTGCTGCTGAGCTTTGACCCTTTCTACTGGGGTGCAGAGGAGCAGGAGGCCCTCGAGTGTCTGCAGAGGGCGTTCCGTACGGCGCCCCGTCTCTACCACCCTCGGCCTCAGAACCCGTTCTACCTGGAGACGGGCATCACCTGCACCGCTCTGTACACAACCCTGATCCAACTGGACGAGCACACGGGCAGGAGAGTCACCTGCGCTTTCTATTCCCGCAACTTCTCCCCTATAGAGGTCGAGTACTCTCTGGTGGAGCTGAAGGTCCTTGCAATCCGGGCTTCCTTCATGGTGTGGTGCCGCTACCTGGAGAACACCGAGGAGCCCATCATGATCCTTCTCAACACAGAGGATCTAGCCTCCCTGAATAATGACAGGCTCACCGTACTTCTCCCCGGGCATTGGGTCTTCTTCTTCTCTCACTTCAACTTCGACATCATGGAGCCGCGGCACATGGATGGCAGCTGGCCCCCTGCGTCCCCGAGCAGCTGCAACCCGAGGGCCATGAGGAACAGGGTGGCGCGGCCAGTCCTATACTTGGCCACCCAAGGCCAGCCCCAGGAGGAGACCAGTGACTCCGACTCTGAGGAGGAGAGTGACCTCCTGTCAGAGCAGGGCGGGCTCAATGAACTGAACCTGCAGCAGTATCTTCTGAACCTGATCCCCATTGACCACATCTTCATCGACTTCCTGGCTCTCTTCAGCAGGGCCCAGATCCGCTCTGTCCTCCTGCACTTCTTCCGGGGGATCCTGCACTGGGGGAGCGTCCTGGCCCCCGCATCCCTTCTCACCATGATGGAAGCCCGGCAGCAGCCCACACTGCTGCCTGCCCCCTCCATGCTGGTGGCCCGGCCCGCACCATGCCGCTGCCCGCGCCTCATTTTGGACTCTACAATCACCGTGAGGAACACCACGGCCAGGGCCTTCACCCAGCTGTTCAGCCAACTGCCACCCTTCATTCGCGCCAATCCCATCCCTGCCCGAGAGCTGGCTGACCTCTTCCTGAGCCCCCGACGCTGGCAGAGAAATGCCCTGCCGCCCCTTCTGCCCCAGGGCTTGCGGTTCACCCCCGGCTTCTGGCTGATCCTATGTGAGTTCTTTGGTGTCCGGGGCACCCGCGCTCAGCCTGGCCGTCATGCTCTGCGCCACGAACGGTACTTGGAGCTGCACGTCGTTGGAGATGAGGATGTCGTCTTGCGAGAAGCCCTGCAAGACGACCTGCAACGTTACCGTCAGAGTGGCCTGCATGACGGCCTGCAAGACACCTCGCAGGACGCGCAGGACAACGACGTGCAGGAGACCCTGTCCCCCCGTGAGGCCGAGGCCGCGGAGGCCCCGATCTACCCACGTGGCCTGATGGACCCGGATGTCCTCGACATCCTCAACAGCCGCCTGCTCTACGTGCCCAGCCCCGGCGGTCAGCTCAGGCTGCTCACCCGGGAGCAGGTTGCCCAGTCCCTAACCCAGTTCCTCACCATCCTCTACTCACGGGTGGCACATGCACCCACCCCTGCTGCACAGCAGCCTGAAGGGGAAGCGAGGCTGGAAGAGCTCCCCGACCTTGAGGATGACGAACTCGACTGAAGAACCTCCTGCCAGGCCAGCAGGCCTCGCTATCCTTCTCTGACCCGGCACCCACCAATGTCTCTGCCACCTCCCCGTGCCTTGACCAGCTTCGCACAGACCCAGTGCCCACTCCTGCCACTCCTGATCCAAGGGGAACCCACTTGTGAAGGGCATAACTTCAATTCATCAACCAGCAACATCATCTGTGCTAAAGGACTATCTGACCCTCAGAGACCCAGAGCTAGCTCAGGGCCACCACACGAGCCCTGTCGTAATTGTCCAGGTCCCAGGCCCAAGACTGGGAATGAATCAGAGAGGAGAGTGTAGAGATGAGCAGCAGAGGTGACCCGGTGGCCCTCCGCCAGGTGCAGCGGGGCGGCAGCAGCAGCAGCAGCAGCAGCAGCAGCAGCAGCAGCAGCAGCAGCAGTAGCAGCAACACAGCCAAGCAAGCAGGTGCTGGGACAACCCTCACCCCAGTGCATCCTGGGACACTGACCTCAGGTGCTCCATGGACTTCTTCTACCTCCACCTTGGTGCTCCTGCTCCCCTGGGCCCCACCCTCACACCCCCTCCCAGCCTCCCAAGGTCCTAGGCGAAGTGCCTCCCCCTGCCCCATCCCACCCCACAAGCAAGTCCACCCCAACTGTCTGGTTCAGCTCCCTCCACACGGACTTCATCTGACCCTGAGTTCTGGTCTTACCCGACTGCCAATGCAGAGCGTCTGACGTGCCACTGCCACTTACCTGATAGACTTGTCCACTTCCGTGTCCCAGAGAGCCAGGGACACACCAGTGGGCAGCTGAACTGAGAAGCCCATTCCCTCCCAGGACTGAGACTGGACACTGCAGGGCTTGGAGGCCCCATGGAGGAAGGGGCCCAGAGAGAGACTGCCATGGCAGCGGGCGCCCTGCCTCTCCTGTGCCAGGGAGCAAGGGTGCTCCAACCAGACCCCCGCTTTTTGCCACGGGGAGGAGACTTTTCCTCGCTCTTTCCCATCCCACCTTTTATCATCCCTCAAATAAAGCAAAAGAAAAGATTATCCGACTTTATGGTTTGTTCTGAAAGGTGGGGAAGGTGGTATGGAGGGGACCAGAAGCGGGTGGAGGTGGGGTGCAGCAAGCCCACGGGGGGCCCTCTGACATGTCTCCCCGCCCCCACCATGAAGCTGGGATGTGGGGACCTGGCTCTGCCCAAGGGGGTGCCCCAGAACTCCAGTGCCCTCTGCCCGAGGCTTGCCCCACAGTGTGCAGGCTGGTTCTCAAGCCTGGCATCCTGAAGTCTACACGTCCCGACCCTTGTGGAGCAGTCTGGGACCCCAGGATGCTTGGATTTCTACCCCAAAGTAGCATCCAAGTGGCTGCTCCAAGCGTATGATGCCCTCGAAGTGGAAGATGTCTCCGGGAGAGCCAGGGGCACAGGAAGGTAGTACCACGCCACTGTCCAGCACATGCTCACCTTTACCTAGCCACCTTCCCGGTCTGTGGCCTCTGACCACCAGCCTGCGCCAGTGGCCCCCTGACAGTGACTCCACACCTGCCATGACCTCACACACTAGGGACACCAGCCCACCCGGGAAAAGTCCCTGACTCTGCCTACCTGAGTACTAAGCCTGGGGACCCCAGCCTCATCCTGACCCTACTCCACCCACTTCTACCAGGATTCACTCACGGGGTACAAAGGCAGGAGCCCAGGCCAGGACCAATACCTCATTGTGCGCTCCCAGGTCCCCAGGGTGACTGGCTCTCCCCTTCTCCCCCGGGTATCTCAAGACTCTACCCCCGACAGCTACTCCTAGAGATCACAGTCAGGTCTCCAGGCTTGAGGTCGGGGGCTCTGCTCAACCTCAGAAGATCTCTCTGCCACTTCCGGAAGTTGCCTATAGCTCCACCTGACCCCGCATGATGAGGCCCCATCCTCAGTTCACCTATCCATCCCTCAGGCCAATGAAGGATCCCTGCTTTAATTCAAAATGGGCCCTGCTCCTCCGCTGGAACTGTGAGCATCCCAGCCTTACCTGCTCAGATGAAAGCCAGGAGTGCTCTTCAGGGGGACCAGACACCCCCAAAGGTGGGCATGATCACTCACACACATACCAGGCCACCTGCACACCTGCGAATCATGGTGGCTTTGTCCTTAGGCTCAGAGGACCACTGACAAAGGAAAAACATCGGGTCAGGGGTCTCTCATCTTTCTGAAGTCAAAAGGTTTTTAAAAATATAGTACAAACCTTAAGTGACCTGGAAGAAAAAGGGGGAGGGGGAGAAATTGATATTAAAGGACACACTAAGCAAGGAAGCCGTCGCCACCACCAACCTGAAAAGGGAGGGCAGCAGCGCAGCCTCTGGTGGCTGTGACCAGCAGGCTGCTAGCCCCCAGCTCCACAAACAGCACTACCCCGTCTACCACCATGGGGACTCAAGTCACCCCATGGCCTCTGACGACTAGACACTCTGATGGCCCCCAGGAGACCCTGGCAGTGCCACTGGTCATCTTCCACGGCCATCAGCCCACCCTCTCAGTGACCCCCTTGTCACCAGTGCCCAGGTGAGCACGCACAGTGACCTCTGGGGCCCACATAGCAGCACAATGCACCTGCACTGCGGGCCCCTCCACATCCCTTCAGAAGCGAGTCCTGCTACATGGCTTGGGTCACAGGACTGTGCCAGGACCATTCCCAGAGGCCAAGCATCTCTCCAAGGCAGAGGCAGGAGGCTTCTCTGTGCCTACCCAGACCCTCTGGCTGGTCTGTTCCCAGTGAGAGGAAGAGAGCGATGCCGCAGAAATCACGATCCCCAAGGCCCTCCCACCCACATGGTGCCGGGGCATGTTCGTCATGCCCCACGCACATCACATGTGACCTCAGCCCATATAATCTGCCCCAGTCTAAACACTGCCCCCCAAGCACCAGTGGTGAGAGTGGGGAAGGGGCTTAGAGGGCCCGGGGTGCACACTCCCTCTGCCCACCCTCACGCCTCCACAAAGCAGGAAAGGCCACCCCACCCTGTGCCCCTCTGTGCCCAGGCTGGCTGACATGCTGGTTATGCAAGAAGGGACAGAAGGGACAGGAGGGTCCCCTCTGCCATGCAGGGTCTATATGGGAGGGGCAGGAGACAGGAGGCTCAGCACCGACCTGGGCAGGGCGCAAGAGGGAGAAGGATCAGGGCACCTGCTGACAGCTGCTGAGGGCCCATGCTCAGGCCTGTGGGGAAGAGAGGGAGTCTCTGCAAGGAGAGAGTAAGAGGCCGCCTATGAGGGGCCTCAGCCTCCTGGTCACAAACAACTCCTGGGTAGAGGCAGAGACCCCTCAAGGAGACCCTCCTTGAGGACACTGCCAAGGGTAGCTCTGCCCTCCATCCTGGAACAAGGGGATCATGTTGCCCACGTCTGCCCACTGTCCTGGGAGCTGGGTCCCCTCACAGGGCACCATACAGCCCCTTCAGTGGGCATAGCCCAGCCTGACGCGGCTGAACCTTCAGTGAGTCTGCTCTGAGCCACAGGGTTCTAGGGGGCTTGGGGCCCAGCCCAGGGAGAATCCCATGGGGATGAAGCCTTCTCTCTAACAGGAAGCCTCAGAAAGGACCCAGCCTCAGGCCCACCCCTCCAGGACCTCGGGGAGATGGGGAAGGAGGTGAAAGGGGAAGCAAGAGCCAGCCCGCAGAGCATGCTAGGACAGCAAAGCTGGAGGACACTCCCATGCAGCCAAGAGTGCAGAGGAGGGTCCGGGGGCTGCTCGTGGTTGAAGGGGGTGAAGAAAGGCATCATATAGGAGCTGAGTAACTGTGCAATCAACTCCTGTATGAAGCCGTTCCCACCCCCCAACTACTGACTACGGGCCGCGACCCTCCTCCCGAAGCCTGATGAAGCGCCCAGAAGGCAGGTGGGAGGCCTGCTTCTCATGGTTAGAGCAGCGGCAAAGGAGACAGCCAGCCCGGGCACGGGGCACTGCCCACCCCCACCCAGGCCTGCTTCCTCCAGCCAGAACCTGAGCCCAGGAGACTGTGGAGCCAGGGCGGGGGAGAGGAGAGAGGACATGGGGGAGGCTGGTGGGCCTGGCCTCCTCTTTTCCCAGCTATGCCAGCTTTGCCAGGGCCTCAAGGAGCGAGGCAGCCACCAGCACCTCTGGGGACTTGACAGGTGTCCTGCAGTTGGCTGGGATAGTGGGAGGCTCCTGGCTCCTGACACCTCACAAGGGCTGTGGTGGTGGTGGCCACACCCATTGCACCGTGCACCTTGGTGTGTGCATCAGGCCAGAGTAGATTGTGTGATGACACAGGCAAGTCCCCAAAGACCTCCACTCTTGCACAACTTCAGCCATGGCACTGTCCTTCTCATCCTGTACCCCCCAATAGCCCATGTCATTAGCCACTGTCATACCCCCAGAGACAGGCACAAGGATGGCGGTCAGCAAGCACCTGGGAATGGAGACACTGATACAAAATTCCTGCAAGTCTGTGGCAGTGTGAGGGCCACACATAACCCGAGCAGACTCCGTGTTGCATACCTGGATGGGCTCCACAGGAGACCGCGGGAGGAAGGTGTTCTGTGCGACGTGCGGAGGGCCTTCATGACACACCGGAGACAAGGGACTACACGAGCAGGACCTCCTGAGACCCAGAGCAGGGAGGCATAGTGCACCTGACACTGGGATGCAGGAAGGACCTTCCCGGGACATAGGCAGGGGAAGGAGCCCAGGGACACTTGTGGATAGGAATTACATCGCCCATGGGGCAAGGGGCCCAGGAGACATGGGGGAGGGAAAAGAGGGGACTGGTGTGACGCAGAGATAAGGTGTGGAGGAGGCTCTAAAGGTAACCCTGATGGGAAGCCCAGTGTGCTACTAGCTGTTTGACATCTCAGAGGGAACTGCTGGGGTAAGCACTATGAGGAAGTGGAGTCCGTGGCCCATGAATGGAGAGGACACTTCCTGTGACACTTGAGTGGGAAGGCACTCAGCATGTGACACATGATTGAAGAAGGCCCTCATGGTGACATGAATAGGGACAACAACATGTGAGGGGAGGGTCTCTGTCACCTGAGAGAGGGGGCACTTCTGCACCACATGAGTGGAAACAGGCTTGGTACGACACAGGGAAGATGGGCTAGGTGTGGCCTGTGGGCGCAAGGATGTGCTCCACATGACAAAAAGAAACAGTGCCCGGGGGGATTCACAAAGACGGACACATTAGCATGAGGCAGGAAGCAGGGTCCAGGACACCGGATTCAGGGCCTCATGGTGATCCGGTTCCAGGGGCAGACGAAGCACAGTACATGTGATGGGCAGAGTCAATGAAAAGCAGCACAAAAGGTTACTACAACATGGCCTTTTGGGAGGGGGCACCTTATGACATGAATGGGAGGAAGTTCAGAGACACAGCAAGGGCATTCAGAAGACAGCTATGGACGGACAGCAGGATGGAGGAAAAGGATTGCCTGACACATGAGTGAAACTCGACATGACACATGCTGGACACTGCTTTGATGGACACAGGAGAGGGCAAGTACTCAGTGACAGAGGAATGGGCAGGGCTGTGTATGCAGATGAGGGAGGTCTCTCAGTGACAGAGTGGAGAGTGCTCGGAGTAACACAGGAGAATGGAAGGCTGTGAGGAACACATGAGTGGGGAGGGCTCTCAGTAACATGGGAGTGAGGAGGGCTGAGTGTCATGGGGAAGGGGAGGGCTCCGAGTGACCCAAGAGTGGGGAGGGCTTTGAGTGACACAGGAGTGGGGAGGGCTCTGAGTGACACAGGAGTGGGAGGGCTCTGAGTAACAGGGGTATGGAGGGCTCTCAGAGACACAGGAGTGGGGAGGGCTCTGAATGACACAGGAGTGGGGAGGGCTCTGAGTGACACAGGAGTATGGAGGGCTATGAGGAACACAGGAGTGGGGAGGGCTCTGAATAACATGGGAGTGGAGAGGTCTTTGAGTGACACAGGAGTGGGGAGGGCTCTGAGTAACGGGTATGGAGGGCTCTCAGAGACACAGGAGTGGGGAGGGCTCTGAATGACACAGGAGTGGGGAGGGCTCTGAGTGACAAGAGTATGGAGAGCTCTGAGTGACACAAGAGTGGGGAGGGCTCTGAGGAACATGGCAGTGGGAAGGGCTCTGAGTAACAGAGTGTAGAGGGTTCTGAGTAACAGGAGTATGGAGGGCTATCAGGAACACAGGAGTGGGGAGGGCTCTGAATAACATGGGAGTGGGGAGGTCTTTGAGTGACACAAGAGTGGGGAGGGCTCTGGGTGACACAGGAGTGTAAAGGGCTCTGAGTGTCACTGGTGTGGGGAGAGCTCTGCATTACACAAGAGTGGGGAGGGTTCTGAGTGACACAGGAGCAGGGAGGGCTCTGAGTGACACTGGAGTGAGGAGGACTCTGAATAACACAGGAGTTGGGAGGGTTCGGAATGAACACCAGTGGGGAGGGCTCTGAGTGACACAAGAGTGATGAGGGCTCTGAGTGTCACTGGAGTGAGGAGTTCTCAGTAACATGGTAGTGGGGAGGACTCCGAGTGACACATGAATGGACAGGGCTCTGAGTGACACAGGAGTGGGGATGCATCTGAGTGACACTGGAAGAGGGCTCTGTATGACACAAGAGTGGAGGGCTCTGAGTGACAGAGTGGGGAGAGCTGTCAGTAACATGGGAGTGCAGAGGGCTTTGAGTGACACAAGAGTGTAAAGGGCTCTGAGTGTCACTGGCGTGGGAAGGGCTCTGCATTACACAAGAGTGGGGAGGGCTCTGAGTAACATGGGAGTGCTGAGGGCTCCGTGTGTCATAGGGGTATGGGGGGCTGTGAGTAACATGTGAGTGGGGAGGGCTCTGAGTGACAGTGGAGTGAGGATGGCTCTGAGTAAAGTGTTCTGAGTGACACATGAGTGGAGAGGTCTCTGAGTGACAAGAGTAGGGAGAGCTCTGAATGACACAGGTGTGGTGAGTGTTCTGAGTGATAGGAGTAGGGAGGGCTCCGAATGACAGGACTGTGGAGGACTGAATGTCACAGGGTCCGGAGGACTCTGATTGACACATGAGTTGGAGGGCTCTGAGTGACACAGGAGTGCAGAGAGCTCTGTGTAATATAGCAGTGGGAGGTCTCTGAATGTCATGGTAGTGGGAAGAAATTTGAGTGACACGGGTGTGGGGAGGGCTCTGAGTGTCACAGAGAGAAGGGAGGGCTGTGAGTAACACAGGAGTGGGGAAGGCTCTCAGTGTCACAGGAGTGGGGATGGCTCTGATTATCACAGGGGTATGGAGGGCTGTGAGTAACATGGGAGTGGGGAGGACTCTGAGTGACACAGGAGTGTGAAGAGCTCTGAGTGTCACCAGTGTGGGGAAGGCTCTGAGTGTCACAGGGGTATGGAGGGCTGTAACACAGGAGTGGGGAGGGCTCTGAGTAACACTGAAGTGGGGAGGGCTCTGATTAACACAGGAGTGGAGCATGTTCCAAATGACATAGGTGTGTGGAGGTCTGTGGGTAACACGGGAGTGGGGAGGGCTCTGAGTGACACACGAGTGGTGAGGGGTCTGAGTGACAGAGTGGCATGGAGCCCTGTAAAACAGGAGTTGAGGGGCCTCTGAGTGACACCGGAGGGGAGGGGCTCTGAGTGTCACGAAAGTGGGAAGGCTCTGATGGATAGTGGGAACGTGAGTGCTCTGAGATGTAGAAGTAGGGCTCTGAGTGACACAGGAGTATGTAAGGGGCCCTGAGTGTCATAGGAGTGGTGATGGCTCTGAGTGACAGGAGTAATGAATGGGCTGAGTGACAGATGGAGTGGGAGTGCTCTGAGAGGCATAGGAGTAAGCAGGGCTCTGAGTGACAGGAGTATGGGAGGGGTTCTGAGTGACACAGGAGTGGGGAGTACTCTCACAGATATAGAAGTGGGGAGGGCTTTGAGTGTCACAAGAGTAGGGTGGGCTCTGAGTGTCACAAGAGTGGGGAAGCCTTGGAGGGACAGGGGGCGTGGAAGGACTCTCAGTGACACTGGAGTCTGGAGGGTTGTGAATGTCACAGCTGGGAGAAGGACTCTGAGGAACATTGAGTGGTGTTGGCTCTGAGTAACAGAAGAGTATGGAGGGGGCCGAGTGTCACGGCGGTGAGAAGGGCTCTGACTGCCCCGGGAGTAGGGAGGACTCTAATGGATTTACAAGCAGGGAGGACTCTGAGACCCAGGAGTGGGAAGGGCTCTGAGTGACACAGGAGTGAAGGGGCCTCTGAGTTACACAGGAGTGGGGGGGGGCTCTGAGTGACACAGGACAGGGGAGTACCCTGAAAGAAACAAAAGAGGGAAGGGCTCTAGTGACAGAGTGGGGAGGGTTCTGAGTGACAGAGAAGTATGAAGGCCTCTCCTCAAATAGGAGTGGGGTGGGCTTTGAGTGACACAAGAGTGGAGAGGGCACTGAGGGACACAGGGGTAAGCAGGGATCTGAGTGACATAAAAAAGTGAGGTCTGTGAGTGTCACAGGTGCAGAGAGGGCTCTGAATGACACAGTAGGAGGAGGGCTCTGAGTGACACAGTGACACAGGAGTGGAGAGGGTTCTGAGAGACAGGGCGTGTGGAGAGTACTGATTTATAGCAGTAGTGGGGAGGGCCTTGAGTGACAAGAAGGGGGACAACACTTGAGTGACACTGTGAGGAAGGCCCTGAGTGACCTAAGAGTGGGGAGGGCTCTGAGTGACAGGAGTCGGAGGGCTCTGAGTGTCACAGAATGAGGGGATCTCTGTCACAAGACTAGGGAGGGCTCTTAGTGACACAGGAGTATGGAGGGCTCTGAGAAACATAGGAGTAGGGAAGGCTCTGAGTGTCATAAGAGTGAGGAGGTCTCTGAGTTTAACAAGAGTGGGGAGGGCTCTGAGTAACGTTGGGAGTGGGAAGGGATCTGAGTGACACAAAAGTGCAGAGGCCGCTCAGAGTCACAGCTCTGAGGAGGGCTCTAAGTGACAGGGAGTGGGGGGCACTCTGAGTGACACAGTAGTGGAGAGGGCTCTGAGTTTCAAAGGAGTTGTGAGGGCTCTGAGTTTCACAGCTCTGAGGATTCTGAGTGACATGGAGTGGGGAAGGTTCTGAGTGACACGGAGTGGGGATGGCTCTGAGTGACAGAGGTGGAGAGGGCTCTGAGTTACACAGCTCTGAGTAGGGCTCAGAGTGACAGGGAGTTGGGAGGGCTCTGAGTAACACAGGAGTAGAGTGGGCTTAAGTGTCGCATCATAGAGGAGGGCTCTGAGTGACAGGCGTAGTGGGGAGGGCTCTGAGTGACACAGGAATACAGAAGTCTCTGAGTGTCACAGATGTGAGGAGCGCTCTGAGTTACTGGGAGAGGGAAGGACTCTTTGTGACACAGGAGTGGGGAGGGCTGTAAATGTAACAGCTGTGAGGAGGGCTCTAAGTGACAGGGGAGTGGAGAGGGCTCTGAGTGACAGGGAATTGGGAGGACTCTGACACATGGGAGTTTGGAGGGCTCTGAGTAACCTACAAGTGGGGAGGCTTGTGAGTACTGTAGGACTCAGGAGAGCTCCAAGTGACACAGGAGCACCAGGACTCTCAGTGACACAGGAGTGGGGATGGTTTGAGTGACAGGAGAAGAGGAAAGGGCTCTGAGTGACATAAGATTATGGATGGCTCTGAGTAACACAGGAGTATGGAGGACTCTAATGACACAGTAGTGCAGAGGGTTGTGAGTGGCATAGTGGTGGGGAGTGATCTGAGTTACAGGGGAATGGTGAGGGCTGAGTGGAGAGTGCTCAGTGTCACAGGAGTGGAGAAGGCACTGAGTGACAAAGGAATAAAGAGTGCTTTTAGTGAACAGAAGAGCAGGGAGGGCTGTGATGACAGGGAGACTGTGGAGGGCTCTACTGACACAGGAGTGAAGAGGGCTCTGAGTGACAGTAGAGAGGACCCTGAGTGACTCAGAAGAGGGAGGGCTCTGAATGACACAGCAGTAGAGAGGGTTCTGAGTGACAAGAGTGGAGAGTGCTCTGAGGGACAGAGGAGAGGGTTGTGCTCTGAGTGACATAAGAGTGTGAGGGCCTTGAGTGACACAGGAGTGGGGAGAGCTCTGAGTGAACAGGAGTCCGGAGGGCTCTGATAGAAAAGGAGTGGGGAGGGCTCCCAGTGTCTCAAGAGGCGGGGGGCTCTGAGTGACTCAGGAGTGGTGAGCTGAGTGACTGGTGGAGTGTGGAGGGCTCTGAGAAATGAGTAGGGAGGATTCTGAGTGACAGGAGTGGGGAGGGCTCTGAGTGACACAGAATTAGGGAGGGCTCCATGTGACACCTATTGGAGAGGGAGGGCTCTGAATGACACAGATTTGGTGAGGGCTCTGAATGACACAGGAGTGGCCAGTTCTCCTGGTGACAGAGGAGTGGAGAGGTCCCTGACTGACACCAGAGTGGAAAGGCTCTGAGTGCCACAGGAGTGGGGAGGGCTCTGAGTGTCACAAAAGGGAGAAAGGCACTGAGTGACAGGGGACTGGGGAAGGTTCTACTGATACAGTAATATAGACCTCTACTGACATAGGAGTGCACAGGGCTCTGAGTGACACAGGAATGGGGAGGGATGAGTGACAGGCAGAGTGGGGAGGGCTCTGAGTTATTGGGGAGAGGAGAGGACTCTGAGTGACAAAGGAGTAGGGAGGAGCCTGAGCGACACAGAATGGGGAGGTCTTGAGTGACAGAGGAGTTGAGAGAGCACAGGACTGGAGAGCTCTGACTGACACAGGAGTAGAGAGGGCTCTGAGTACACAGGATTGGGGACAGCTCGAGTGACACAGGTATGGAGAGTACTGAGTGACCAGGAGCAAGGAGGACCCTGAGTGACACAGGAGTGGCGAGGGCTGAGTGACACAAGAGCACAAAGAGCTCTGAGTGACCCAGGAGTCGGGAGGGTGAGGCACGATAGAGGGTTTGGAGAGGACTCTCAGTGTCACAGGAGTGGGGAGGGCTCCGAGCAACATAAGATTCAGAAGGGCTAAGGGTACTGAATGACAGGGGGAGGGTAGATGCCTCTGAGGAACAAAGGAGTAGGGAAGCCTCTGCAAGTCATAGGAGTGGAGAGAACTCGAGTGTCACAGGAGTGGGGACAGTTCTGAGTGTCACAGGAGTGGTCAGAGCGCTGAGTGAAGGGGGAGTAGATATGGCTCTAATTGACACAGAAGAGGGAGGGCTCTGAGTATCACAGAACTGGAGAAGGCTTGGAGTTTCACAGGAGTGTAGAAGGGAGTAGGGAGGGTTCAGAGCTACACAGAACTGAGAGCTCGGACTGACATAAGATTGGAGAGGGCTTGAGTGACACAGGAGTGGGCAAGGAATTGAGTGACGAAGGCAAGGGGGTGGCATTTGGAGACTCAGGAATGTAGTCTTCAGTGGCACATGAGTAGGCAGTGCTCTGCCACAGGCATAGGCAGGCCTCTGACGGACACAGGGGTGGGGGGTTCTGTGGGACACGGGTGGAGGGGGTTCAGAGTGACACAGGTGTAGGCAGGCCTCTGACGGACACAGGAGTGGGGAGGGCTCTGTGGGACACGGGTGGAGGGGGTTCAGAGTGACAGGTGTAGGCAGGCCTGACGGACACAGGAGCGGGGAGGCCTCTGTGGGACACAGGTGGAGGGGGTTCAGAGTGACACAGGCGTAAGCAGGCCTCTGACGGACACAGGAGTGGGAAGGGCACTGTGGGACATGGGTGGAGGGGGTTCAGAATGACACAGGTGTAGGCAGGCCTCTGACAGACACAGGAGTGGGGAGGGCTCTGTGGGACATGTGTGGAGGGGTTCAGAGTGACACAGGCATAGGTAGGCCTCTGACGGACACAGGAGTGGGGAGGGCACTGTGGGACATGTGTGGAGGGGGTTCAGAGTGACACAGGCGTAGGCAGGCCTCTGACGGACACAGGAGTGGGGAGGGCTCTGTGGGACACGTGTGGAGGGGTTCAGAGTGACACAGGTGTAGGTAGGCCTCTGAC